>NC_056728.1:1802484360-1802727188 GCF_019279795.1 Protopterus annectens
AATCACCACCTACATTTCTGTGATCCTTCCTTTCCTTGTTGAACCAAACACCCTGGACTTTTACATTCAGTAAGCAAGCTCATCTATCTAGGTCTGAAGCATCTGTGTAAAAGTCTTGGCAAGGAGGAGGAACCAGAGAGGGCAGTCCTGGATTGAGTGACATCTGGTTGTTCCACCAAAGAGGCTCCCTCTTGATGAATGGCAACAGAGGGATTGGAAATCTCAGAGAATGGCAATATTGTAGCCATACAAGTTTGACACACCACTGAGTATCTCTCATAAGGTGTTTAGCCACATGAATCATAAACAAATTGTGGAGGTTATAAGCCATAGCACTCTCAAGATCTCTCTTACTGCAGTCACATCTTCAAGAGGCAGTTGGAAATATTCCCTCAACAGTCTGTCCTGAGGAAGAAAGGCAGTCACTAAATTTGAGTTGTCCACACCCCAGAAAAAAAAAAAGATCATGGAAGGAAACCAGATCGGATTTTTTGAGGTTTAAGATGAACCCCAGCAATGAAGCAGGTTATTTCTAAAACCGTGTCCTAAAGGAGCTTTTCACTCTCAGGGAACTGAGTGAGCATGTTATCTAAGTAAAATAAAGTCTGTATTAACTACAGCCCGTCACTGTAAAAATGCTTGGTGCAGTAAAAAACCCAAAGGGCAAATCACAGTGTAAGTGATATTTCCAAAACCTTCAAAACTTACTAGAATCTGAATGGACCAGAATACCAAGATGTGCATCCTTTATATCAAAGTTCAATATAAAAACTTGTGGCAGAATCATGGAGGGGGGGACTAGAGTAAGCATTTCAAATCCTGGGAACCAGAAAAAGTCTTGGACAGAACCCAGTCACTTTATAATAATGGGGGACTAATTCTAATGCACCCTAAAGATACAATTCCTGTAAGATTGGAGGGATTAGGAGTAGCTGCTTTATGGAACAAAAGGAATCCAGATTTCAAAACAGTTGGTTTGCGTGCAAGTCTGGCCTGATTTCAAGAAACTTGCTCTCAGTTTAAGTGACCTTGATCCTTGCAAGGCTTACACTAGGAACCAGATTCCAAAACTGCTCCTGGTCTGCTCAGTTTAAGTAGTCACTTACATCAATTCTTTTGGAATCAGGCCCATAGTTTCCTCATCTTCAGACTCATGCCACACAGGGGAATGAATATTGAGAAAAATAAGTGAAGGAATTCCGGTCAACATCTTCCTCTGAAGAGGTATTTATACGTCTCTTCTAAGGAGGGGACATGGAAGGAGGAGACATAGGCAAAGAAAAGTACAGTTTTGTAACTACCATAAATGTAGATGTCCGATAGATATGCAACTGCAGTCATAACATATGGGTTGTCCTGCCTCAGGCAGCCCTCAGTCGGCCGAATTCCAAAGTCCTGGTCCAGCGTCGGCTGGTGTCGCCTCCTCTCTGATGTCAGAACGGCTGGAGTATAAAGGCATCGGCCGACATCTTCTTCAGTGTTTCTTGCCCCAGATGCCAGGTGCCCTCCGAGGAAGGCTAAATTTGTTGAATGGATAAACAATTCCAGACATGCACAACAGTAATAAACAGATACACCATAGGAGGTACCCCCAGCTAATAGGAAAAGGGGTAGTGGACCCAAAAAGAAGGTTGCAGAGGAATAGGAGGGTGGGAAAATCCGACTGCAGTTGCATATCTATCGGACATCTACATTTATGGTAGGTACAAAACTGTACTATGTCCTTCAAGAATGTAACTGCAGTCATAACATATGGGTTGAATACCATAGCCAAGCTGGGGGTGGTTGGAACTAGGGAAGAGATGGTGTAGCTAAAATGCCCTGCAGGACTGCCGAAGCAAAGCCTGCTCGGGATCTGGAGTATAAAGGCAGGTTGTAGTGCTTGGTAAATGTATGCATGGAGCTCCATGTAGCAGCCTCTAGAACGTCCTTTGTAGTCACTCCTCTTAGAAAAGCTGTGGATGTGGCTATAGCTCTGGTGGAGTGTGGCCTAATATTGGCTGGCACACCTTTTCCATGAAAAGAACAGCAGAATCTGATGCAGTGTCCAATCCATTCGGAAATTGTTTGGAGATTGCTTTTCCTTGTACTCCAGCAGCATAGGCTACAAACAGTTGGTCAGACTTTCTGGTGGCCTTAGTTCTGTCCAAGTAGCAGTGTAGTTGTCTGTGTATGCCCAAAGTATGCAGTAGTGCTTCCCCCCTGTTTTTAGGATTGGGGAAGAAGGTAGGCAGGTGAATGGCCTGATTTAGAGCCACCCTGGAAATTACTTTTGGCATGAATGAAGGATTGGTTCTTAGAGGGACTCTGTCCTGATGAAAAATGAGAAAAGGAGGTACTGCCATGAGTGCCTGTATCTCCGAAACTCTTCTTGCTGATGTGATAGCCAATAGGAAAACCGTTTTCCATGAGAGAAATTGCATTTCAGAAGTTGCTGCTGGTTCAAAGGGAGGAAGAGTTAATTTTTCCAAGACGAAATTGAGGTCCCATGCAAGTACTGGCGGTTTCCTGGGGGGTTTGATATTCTTTATCCCTCTTAGGAACGGTCTTAGCAAAGGATGAGAAAACACAGGTGGATCACAATTGTATTTTGCTGAGATTGCTGATGCATGAATCTTTATGGAAGGAGAGAGACCAGTATGAAACATTTCTGCCAAGTATTCCAATATCTGAGATATACTCAAGACTGATGTATCCTGACCCCTGTTAGCATTCCAGATGATGAATCTCTTCCACTTGGCTGAATAGGTTTTTCTGGTGGAAGGTCTGCGTGCTTCCAGTAAGATCTCTTGAACTTTTTTGGAGAGAGAGATATCGGAAGGAGTTATGGTAACCTCCAGGCTGTCAGATGCAATGTTTTCAGGTTTTGATGGACAGTCCTGTAATTGTGCTGTGTTAGAAGTAGAGGCCATAGGGGCAGAGGCCACGGCTTGGTCAGAGTTATGCTCAACAGCAATGGGTACCAGTGCTGCCTTGGCCAGTCTGGAGCTATCAAAATGCCTGTTGGTTGTTCTGCTTTGATCTTCAGTATCACCTTGGTCAGCAGTGGTAGAGGAGGGAATGCATAAATTGTTAGGGAATTCCAGCTGAAGGAGAGAGCATCAGTTTTCCAGGCTAGAGGATGGTGGGTCCTTGTGCAGAACTTTTCCAGGTGATGATTCATGTGAGAAGTAAAGAGATCTATGTCCGGTCTTCCCCATGTCCTTGTTATTTGTGAGAAAATGTGAGGATGCAGCATCCATTCGTGTGGATCCATGAAATTCCTGCTCACCTTGTCCGCCAGAACATTGTCCTTGCCTGGCACAAACTGGGATTGCAAATGTATCTTCATACTTAGGGATTTTTCCCAGATAATCATAGTTAGTCTGCAGAGGGGATAAGAATGAGTGCCTCCCTGCTTGTTTATATACCACATCACAGTGGTGTTGTTTGTCCTTATTAACAAATGCCCTTGTTGAAGTGATTTTTCGAAATTCTCGATTGCATGTATCACTGCCAACATCTCTTTTTGGTTTATGTGCAGATGCCTTTCCCTTGGTGTCCATTGACCTTGAATGCATCTACCTTCCATGTGCGCCCCCATCCATGGTCTGAGGCGTCTGTTGTGATCATTTGACCTGCTTGAGGTTTGTTGAAGGACATGCCTTTGTTTAACTGACTCGCTTGAGCCCACCACAAAAATTCTCTTTGTAGACATGGAATGAGTGGGATTACGTAGGCTTTGGCTGTGTTGGGACCATAAGTTTTTTAAATACCATTGCAGCTTTCTCATATGAAGTCTTGCCAAAGGTATCAGAAGTATGCAAGATGCCATGAACCCCAGGGTCTGCAGGATTTTCCTTGCAGTCAACTGGGAGAACTTTGCTAGGCCTTTGAAGTATTCTGTTAGCTGCTGTTGTTTTTCCTCTGTGAGAGAAGCCATTTGTGTGTTTGTGTCCAGATTGGCTCCTAGAAAAATAATTTGTTGGGATGGCCGGAGTCTTGATTTCTGAATGCTGACCGTGTATCCCAAGGCCTGTAGTAATTGAATGACATAGTCCAAGTTTGCAATCAAGGCTTGTTTATTGTCTGCTTGTATGAGGCAGTCGACCAGGTTGGGGTATATTTGAATCCCCTGGTGTCTGCAGTGTGCCACTACTGATGCCAGGCATTTCGTGAATACTATGGGCACAGCAGATAAGCCAAACGGCAATGCTGAGAATTGATAATGCTCTGTCCCTGCAAGAAATCTGAGTCTGCAGCTTTGTCTGATTGGGACATGCAGGTATGCCTCCTTGAGGTCCAGAGTGACCAGCCAAGACCCCTTCCCCAGCATGGGAAGGAGTTGCTGCAACATCAGCATTTTGAATTTTGGCACAATGAGATAAGTATTTAGAGTAGACAAGTCCAGTATAGGCCTCCATTTGTTTTCCTTTCTTGGAACAAGGAACAGTCTTGAATAAAATCCCTGGCCTTGTTCCTGTGGAGGAACCTTTTCTATTGCGTTTATTAACAGCTTTGAAACTTGAATGAGTGCCTCTGCCCTTTGATGATGTGGCAGGTTTGGCATGCCTTGTCTTATTGGTAAAGTATGGAAGTGGAATCTGTAACCTTTGTCTACTAAATCTAGAATCCAGTTGTCCTTGGTTAAAGTATGCCAGTTTTTTGAGAATAAGGATAATTTTCCGCCCAAGGGTGCTTCTCTTTGAGCCTTTGTAGGCGGTATGAAAATCAAGTCATTGTGGTTGTACTTGTGTTGCAGCTGTGCTGCTTGTGCCACTTCTTTAATTTGGTGGTTGCCACTGGCGGCCCCTGTAGGAGCCTCGGTATTGCCCTCTACCTCAGCCACACCTGTTTTTTCCCCTTTGAAACTTGTCAGAGTCTGGAAAGGACCAATTCTTTGAAGGCCAATTCCTGCTGAATCTGGGAGGCTGAACCTGGAGGAAATCTTTGACTGTCTGTACTGATTTAGCTTTTTCCTCGATGGACTTCAACACATCTTGTGCATTAGCACCAAAAAGCTTCTGTTTTTCTAAAGGTGCATCAAGTAACTTCACTTTAACATGGTCTGGCAGTGGATGTTCTTTTAACCAAGCATGTCTACGTATCACAGCCCCAGTCATTGCTGCCCTACATGAAGCCTCCAATGCATCATAACCACACTGAAGAAAATGATTGTTAACCTGAGTGTTATGTACTAGATCCTGCAATGCTTTAAAATCAGTAGACTCAGGGGAGGCTAGCTTTTTCTGTAAGTCATCCAGTAAAAAATCCTGGTACTGAAACATGTGAAAAAGGCAGTTAAGTGACCTCATAGCCAGGGTGGTGGAGGTATAAACTTTTTTACCCCATCTCTCCATGGATCTGGCTTCCTTATCCGCTGGCAGAGGATTCTTGGCAGTGGAAGTAGCTACTCCCTTGGGGCCCTGTGAAGCTGTTTCTAGATCCACAAAATGGGCCTTAAAGAGATGCTTATGTGGGTCAGGGACCCTATAATATCTGTCAGGCTTGACAGGAGCAGGAGGGAGAGAATCAGGGTTAGCACTGGAGTCGGAGAAAACATCATCCAGGACATCCAAAACTGGAGGGAGAGCTAGAGGCCTGTGCTGGGGAAGTTTGAGGAAGGTACGTAGCGTTTTCCTGGAGTCAGAAAATTCCTGGCCCTGCCATTTAAAATGCTCCCTCATGGAGTGTAGGACTTCACCAAATGAAAAATCCTCAGGAGGAGAGGCAGAGGGAATAGATTCCTCAGCATCAGAGTCCTCATAGGCCTGGAAGGATTCTTCTTGGGTATCAGAATACTCAGAATCCCCAGAGGCTTCATCTGAAGAGAGGTCATCGGCCTGCTCAGTTCTGGGCCTTTTCTCTGCAGGTGGCTGAGAACCTCTGTCTGGATGGGGCTGAGACCCCCTAATAAGGGAAATTAGATCTGCAGCAAGAGACATGATCTGTTTATCAGAAGGGGCCTGAGCAGTAGGCTTAGGATGAGCCTTGGCCTGGCTGGTGGCCTTAGCATGTGCAAAGGCCTTGATGGACATGGATACAGGAGGCCTAGCTGCCCCACATGCTGGTGTAACCTCGTCCACCGGGATGGTGTCAGGTAGATCCATAACCTCGGTTTCTGGAGGGAAGTCAACAACCGGCACCGGAGTGAACTCCAAGACCGAAGAACGAGTTACCGCTGTGTCGTCGGCCTGGAGCAGTTGGATTACCATTTCCGAAGGGGCCGAAGCACTCGCGGAGGGTTTTGGAGGAGTATCGGTGGAAGACGCGGGCCGAGGATGTCGGTCCAGGTCCTTGCGTTTTTTGGAAGATTGAGTTGTCGGTTGATCCGACGGCATGATAGAAGCAAAAGAATCACCGAAAAAATCTTCGGCAAATTCTGCCCGGCGCCTGAGTGCACTTATTAAAGCACGCACAGGCCGAGACGTCGTGGTCTGGGCCCAGGCAAGGCAAGCAAAGAGAATGGAAGTCCTTATGAGGTATTTGTTTACCACAAGACAAACAATTATTAACTTTCTCAATTTGTTCTGACATCGGCTGAGGCAAGAAAAAAATGTTCCCCAACGGGGTACTTAGCTTTTAGATGACTTCGGTACTGAAAACACAGGAGCTGACCGACCGGCACTTGCGAACTGCTTCCGCTTCGGGCACCGCGGCAAGAAAGACTGAAGATGGCGTTGGTCGATGCCTTTATACTCCAGCCGTTCTGACGTCGGAGAGGAGGCGACACCAGCCGACGCCGGACCCAGACTTTGGAATTCGGCCGACCGAGGGCTGCCTGAGGCAGGACAACCCATATGTTATGACTGCAGTTGCATTCTTGAAGGACATCTGGGACATCTTAAGGGAGACCAAGGCTTTAAACAGTCCTTGAGCAAATACATACCACTCCTCCTAAGGGTTCCTGACAGCACAGGAAAACAGGTGTTTATTCTTTACTTTTTCTTAGTGGGGGAGAGGAACTTTCACATACTGAAAAGGCTCTGACCCCTGAAAAAATTCTATTAGGGAACCCATTACTTCCTCTCTAGCAAGAGGCTGAGGAATGCCCTCTAAAATAAGCGGTTTTGGGTCCCAATTTGTGGCAGAGGCTGCCATCTAATTGGTCAGGGTGGATGTGCTAAGGGCCCACACCAAGTTAGCCTGCAATGGAATCATGGCAGAGGGAAAAGCTGAGGCATTTGAACAATCTAAGGACTCATTAAGAGATCCAGCAGAAGGTGTATGGGTGCAGCCAGACAGCAGAAGCATCAGAATTACTCTTTTTATGCTGATGCAGGGCATCTGGGAAGGAAGCAACTGAATCCATTTCTGATGTATGCTGCTACTTTAAGCCTCTAGTTTTCAAGGTACAGCTTAAGAGAAGGCATAGGGACAAATGGATGGCAAATACAACCTTCTGTAATTGTGACTTACACCTAAGCAAATAAAAAAAAAGCCATTTAGTATGATTCCCCTGAAAAGGTATTTGCCTCCCACAATCACAATTCCCCTTATTAGCTGACATGAAAACAAGTTTAAGTTTAGTTATCTGCTCTAGGAGAAGGGAACCAGCAACGACTGTACATCTTATGGAGTGAGAGAAACATGGGTTCAGTATTTGGGCTGGTGGCAAGAAAGCTGAGGTATTGTGTTAATGCATTCCTTTTGTACCACATAACCTCAACCTATTCTGGTCATATCAGACATATGGTGAGAGGAAGATGATTAGGAGTTGGCATTGTGCTCACATATATAGATATCCCTGATAGGATATTGCCACTTGTCAGTACAAGTGGAACAGTGATCATAGGAAAAACATCAACATTTCTCATTTTTCTGACAATATGGCCCAAACAAACTCCACCAATGAAACTTCATTCAGTTTTCAAAGTTAAACGCTTGAATGACATGAATAAAAGGACAGGAGTTTACTAAATAATCAGGAGAACCTTTTACTTGAACTGAAGACCATTGTTGTTAGATCATGATGATCAGGAAGAGGAGCAGCAATGGGAAATTAGAACATAAATGGGAAAACTGTAAGATATCACTCAGACTAAAGATTAGACGTGAAATTTTCTGCAAGTGACGACCGCTGACACTGTTAAACTGGTGGATGAAGTGCTAAGCATAACCCCTCTTATGTCATTAATATTTAGGATGACAAAGAAGGGACTAAAATTAAAATGGCTTATGATTTTATTAATATTTGTATACAAATTATGTAAACTGCATGTTATATTATAAAGCAGTTCTGTAAATTATGCAGTCAGTGGTGTTTTAAATGTAAGGTGGGTGAGTTTCATCAGTGACTGTTGTATAACACTGACAGTAAAGTAAGAAAGTATGTTTTCTTACTGTGTAATGTATATACGCTTTACACTAACAAGGTAAGAAAGACTGCAAAGGAACAAGTTAAAGTTAATATAATGTGATATTTAGCTGCTCGGGATGCAAAAGTTTAGTTATGCAAGTAATGTCATCACTACACGAATTTCCCCAGTTTTGTGTGTGTGTATGTCAGACTAATGTCCTTAGTACAAGCTACAGATAACAATGTTTTTTTTATTTACCTAGGAGTCAGTCAATTACAGAAAGTTGAAAATGATGAAAGTATGAAAAATGGCAGTTCTTTCTTGCATTTGCAATTACTAGCTTTTTTTCATCACCAAATGCTTTTAGGTGGAGATATGCAGCCTACATGGCTGAACAAAGGTTCCGAGTGAAATCCACAAGATAACTATTAACTTTTAAAAGGCCCAATTTCTACATACCAGTATAATCCTCCTCCTCCCCTGTCACTAACTCCTAATTACATCAAATCTGCGATTATTGCCTTTTTTCCATCAGTTGGGAGTCCCTTTCACTATCAGTAGTATTACTTCCCTTTTTCTTTGCCCATGGTATTCTGCTGAATGTCTGGCAGTCTTTTCTTTTTGTCACATTCACATTTCTATCCAAATACATTTTCTATAATTTTGCTATTTGCACCATATACCAAATTTTCAATTTCAGTGAAAAATTAAGTTTGAAACTGTGGGAAATAGACAGTGATACAAGTACACATCTTCCCAACAGTCTTAGTATATTAATGTGTAACAGCAGTGCACAACAGTACAGGGGAAGCAAGAGCACTTAAGACTAAAAACAACATCTACTGAAAGCATGTAAGTTGCTTTATACATTTAAGAGGAGAACAAACAGAAATCAGTCTAAGTTAGAACATAGGTTATAATCTGTACTTCAGCATGATTAACCTTCCCTTTAGAATACATAACACCTGTATACGTTGATTTGGGACAACTGTCCCTATATCAAAGGATAAGCCTTTTTGGAAAATGTACATAGTTTTGAATTTTGCTATGAATTACGTTTGGATGGGGGAGTTTTTCAAATGTATTCAGCTTTTTGTTTTTTGTTGTTTCTTAAGGGTTTTTAACTGAAGTAAGAGGTCTGGGGAAAATGCAACATGGGTTCAAACAGAGATGGAAATACAATTTATCTACAAGATCAGCCTGCCAAATATTAGCATGTGCATGTTGGGCTGCAAAGCAGAAAAATATTCACAAATCATCATGTAACAATAGGGAGGAATATTACCTTTTTATTAGAATGGCTGCTCTACCAATATTAATAGAGGATGGAAACAGCATAGAGGTACACACAAAAAACAGGGTGTGCTATATTAAGAAGTATATGGTGCAAATAGCAAAATTATAGAAAATGTATTTGGATAGAAATGTGAATGTGAAAAAAAGAAAAGACTGTCGGACATTCAGCAGAATATCATGGGCAAAGAAAAAGGGAAGTAATACTACTGACAGCGAAAGGGACTCCCAACTGATGGAAAACAGGCAATAATCGCAGATTTGATGTAATTAGGAGTTAGTGACAGGGGAGGAGGAGGATTATACTGGTATGTAGAAGAATATTGGGGAAAAAGATTCTGCAAATATTTATGGGTGGGGATGGGAAATCTGTTTATAGAAGAAATGGAACAGATCCAATGAACTGAAAGATTTAGTTGTGTCAAGAAAGTAATGGGAGTCGTCTGTGGACATCAAAGGTATGGAGCATCCTTTCTCCCTCAATTTTAGGTTCAAGAAAGAAAATGGAAGTGGATAGTTTGGCTTAATGTACACACGGATGCCACTTTAGGGATAAAAGGGTTAGTTCTCAAAGAAACCCTGTCCCTGTGGAAAATGAAGGGCTAACTCACTACATAAGCTTGCAACTCAAGATATTCTTCTTGCAGAGGTCCATTGGTAAGACTGTCTTCCATGTTAAGAACCTCATGTCAGCCAGATTATCTGGTTTAAATGGGGCAAACATCTTTATTAATACGAAATTATGATTCTAAGGAGGGGTTACTGGTTTACATGGGGGCATCTTGTTCAAAACCCTTTCAAAAACATTCTGACATGACACGGCATTCAAAGAGGAGGATCCATGCGTAGACGTATTGAAATGGCCGATAAACCTTGAAAGAGGAATAAGAAAAGCCATAGGATAGCAGCTCTCACAAACAGTGTAAAATCAGAGGCCTTAATTGGTGCTGGTTATGTTGTTTGCACAGATTAGAAAACCCTTCCATTTACTAATATATGATTTCCTATTTGCAGGCTTTCTTTCCTCCATCAATACCTGCTGTACATCCTCAGTGAACAAGTGCCTAAAAGGAATTAAGATCCTATTATCCTGGAAGTCAACTGAAGAGGACATGTGGGGGTGTATCACACACCTGTGCTTGTGCGGGTAGATCCAGTCTTGAGGAAGCTTGTAGTAAATTGCCCCTGGCCGTTTCCAAAAGAAGGGAGGAAGTACGGTTGTATAAAATTTTACCATAACAGTAAATGTCCTTCTCTCCACTGTTGCATTATTCCTTACATTAGGGATCTTCTGCCAAGCGTAGCCTGACATTCAGCCAGTATACTAAAGCCTTATGTTGTAATAGAGGTGCTGTATGTTACATGTATGCTCCCTGTACAGGGCATAGGGCAAAAAGGTGACATCACATATGGATGTACCTTTCTCAGAACGGAAAAGCCACAGGAGGAAAAACAATCCAAGGAGAAAGACAGGTACATTTGCACCCAGGAGGAGAAAGAAAAAGGGGGAAGGAGGAGAAATAGAATACTGCAAAAGTGAAGAGAAGAACATCTACTGTTATGGTAAGATTTTACACAACTGAACAATGTCCTCCCATATCACTCTTGCAGTATTCCTTACATTAGAGAGAGTACGTACAGTTCAGGAGGAAACCTGGGAGGAAGAGGAAGGTCCAGCATAGCCCTCAAGAAAGCCATGCAGGCTATCCCTGAAAACTATATCCAACTTGCCTGGAAAAAGTACTCATAGAAGTCCAAGTAGCTGCCTCAAGGATGGAGTTGGTATCCAGACCCTTGAAAAAAGCACCAAAAGAAGCCACAGCCCTGGTAGAATGAGTCTTAACAGAAGAAGGCTTTTCCAATGAAAAGCATAACAAAAAGAAATGACCTTGGAGATCCAGGAAGAAATAGTTTGCTTAGAAACAACCAAAGATAGAGGATGAAAGGAAACAAAACATTCAGATTTAAGAAAGTCTTTAGTCTTATCTAAATATCTAAGTGGCCTATGCAAATCAAAGGTATGAGAACACTCTCGCTAGCAAATTAAGGAGAAGGGGAAAAAAAGTGGGCAAATGAACAGACTGATTAAGAGACAACTCAACTACCTTAGGCATAAAAGCAGGATTAGTATGAACATACACCCTGTCCCAATAAAAACTAAAAAAGGAGGAACAGCCATAAGGGTCTGAAGCTCGGACACCTTTGTAGCTGAAATAAAGACCAAAAGAAAAACTGCCTTCCAAGTAAAATGCTGTAGGGATGCTAAAGCTGCAGACAATAACAAAATTATGGTCACGGGAAGGAGGACTAGGCTTCCTGGGAAGCCCAATACAAAGGACGCCTTTAAGGAATTGTTGGACCTCAAATCTAGAAGGCAAAAGGTGAGTCAAAGGCAGACAAGCCGAAATAGCTGACAGGTGGGCCTTAACTGCAGAGTACACCAACCCAGCAAATAGTATACAGATTCTCCTGCCAGTCTAGTTGATATGGACATCCTGAGAGTGCAGCAACTGCCTCATGTACACAGACAACCATCTACCACCACCACCTAGAAACCCAATTTGTGAGAGATGCAATTAACGCAGAGTACATATTCTCTTCCCCTCAAGCCAATATATCCGGCACTGAAAAGGTTGTCAACGCAATCACTAAAGCTCAACCACCACCCACACCTACACAACACACACTCATATATGCAGAGGTCCTCCACATAAACATACCCAAACAAAGGAAACCTCAGAGGCAAAAACACACGTGATCTCCACAGCCCTCCACACCACATACCATGCATGTGTGTCTCACAGCCACTATGGCTTCACCACAAGCCCAACATATTAGTCATAAGAGACTCCACTGTGAGACACACAGATGTTCCTCTCACCAGGCTGCATAAGAAAAAAGTCACAGCTAGTTGTCTCTCAGGTGCCAGAATCCACCACATCACATATGTACTCAAGTCTCTCAACAGGTACTGTTATGACTCTGTCATAGTCTATGTTGGCGTGAATTACTTGAGACTCATCTCTGGACTATATGGAGAGAGACATTATTGAGCTCGCTGATTGTGCACCCCAGGCATGTCCCTAGCCTTAAGCAGCATTTTGTCATCACCCAGAATGATGCCTCAATACAAACAGAAAACGACTAACAACTGGCTTAGTTTCTGATGTCATTCCAGGGGGAACCAGTACTTGACAGCCTGGGAAGGTATGATCAACAGATCACAATGCTTTGCCAGAGATAACCTACATCTGTCTCACCTGGGCTTCAGGCAAAGGCTCTTTGCCTCCCCCATAGTGCCTTTTAAGGAAAATCCTGAGGTTGATAAAACCAACATAAAAATTTCAACAAAATGCAAATTAAAGAGTTTAAACATGAAACTGCACTCATTGCAAGTATTCTTAACCATGGAAAATGCTGACATCTGTGCAGTCACAGGAACCTGGTTCAAAGCTGCGGAAAGCACTCCAGCCTTACTTGGATACTCATCCTATCATACATTCAGACCCCAAACTGTAGGCAGTAAAGTCAAAGGAGGTGGAGTTTCAATACGCATTAAAGACATACACACCTCCAGGCTGGTCAAACAGTACAATGCACAGGAATTGCTCCAGGTGCAGTTAACCATTGACAAGACCCCTATTCAAATCATAGGTAAGTTTGGGCCCCCAAATCTTACTCAAGATGCCCAATCCCCCTATTTGGACCTGTTAGACTATCAAGATTCAACCCTTTACCCTGATACTGAGTGACTAACTTCCCAGACTTTAAGAACTACTCATGCTAGAGAACAAATGACCAGAGAATCCTCAATTTTGTCAATGAAAATGCCTTGAACAGCTAGTCGATACCCTACAAGATGTGGTAATATCTTGGACTTGGTATTAACCATCATGAGTAACCACTGCAGCATCCCTATACTATCATCCTCCCTTGTAAGATCAGGCCATAAAGCAGGCACTTTCGAAGTCACCATCTCCCCCAACCCACTTCTAGCTAAAATTAGACAAAAACTTCTCGAAAGCTGATTACAGCCTCCTGAGGGATGATATAAACAGCTTCACAGCCTCCACCCACTATGTAGGAACTGCCACCAATATCCAAAACTACACCAAAGCACTATACAAGCATTTATATAGATGCATGAAATCAGGAATACCTAACAGGACTAAAACATCCTCCGCAAGAAAGAGTAAACCTGTCTGGGGGGCATCTGCAATAAACTCTATAACAAAAGGAAAAATTGCTATCCCAAACCAAGGAGGAGCAGGTGCCCAATTGGAAGCAATGTCTCCTTATCCTGAACAAGCAAATAAGAGCACTAGTGAAATCCTCCAAAGCAAACTTAAGACTCCAAATTGGTTACATCTACCAGAGACAATCATAAGGCTTTCTTCACCTATGCTCACAACCTCAAATGAAGCACCCAGGTCAGTTCAGAAATGGTGGTCATGGACACCACATATACAAATGCCATAGATACAGCAAACTTGCTGATAGATTCAGCGAAAACTTCACCCGTTCCCCCCCATCAGTAAATCAGGACATCCCTAGTACCTACACCCCCCCTCCCCTTATATCTAGGGAACAGGTCATCACTGCTCTCTCTCAAAGGCAAAAAATACAGGGAAGTAAGGAGGGAAGGTAACCAGGACTGCAACAGTGAATACACTTGAACATCTACATTTATGGTAAGTGTACACAACTGTACTATGTTCTTAGTGTTTCACTGTTGCAGTCATCACATTTGGGTTGATTCCCAAAGCTGAGGATGGGTGGAGGCAGTCAAGAAGCATTAGGGCTGCAAGCAGGCCCTGTAAGACTGCTGTAACAAATCCAGCTCTGGATTTAGAAAAGATAGGAAAGTGGTAATGCTTGGTGAAGGTGTGTACAGATCTCCAGGTTGCAGCTTCCAGGATGTCCCTGGCAAGGATTCCCATGAGAAATGCTGCAGAGGTTGACGTAGCCCTAGTGAAATGTGTTCTGATCCCCTGTGGGGCATGTTTCCCATGATGTTTGCAGCAGAAATGGATGCTGTGTGCTATCCATGTAGAAATGGTTTGCCCTCTGCCGCTGTAGCCAAACTGACTAGCAGATGGTCAGATTCCAATAAAGGTTTAGTCCTGTCCAGATAGAACCTAAGCTGCCTGTGTATGTCCAGGGAGTGCAGGATCCATTCCCCTGTATTCTGAGGACTAGGGAAAAGGTTGGCAAATTAATGGATAGGTTTAAAGCCACACTAGATACCACCTTTGGCATAAATGATGGTTAGTCCTGAGGAAACTCTGTCCGCATGGAAGATCATAAAGAATTCCACGGCCATAAGGGCCTGCAATTCAGACACTCTTCTAGCTGAAGTGATGGCTAGGAGTAAAGCTGTTTTCCAGGAGAGGAATTTTAACTCTGTTAAAGCAGCAGGTTCAAAGGGTGGAAGCATGAGTTTTTTCCAAATACAAAGTTAAGGTCCCAGCCTGGAGTGGGAGCTCTTCTGAGGGGTCTTAAATTTCTGGCTCCTCTCAAGAATGGTTTGACCAGAGGATGTGAGAAGAGGGGAGACTCAGTATTATAATGAGCTGAGATGGCAGAGGCATGAAACTTAATTGAAGAGAAGGATAAGCCTTTGTGGAAAATTTATGTTAAGTAATGTAGTATAGGAGGTAAGCTGGGTACATTTGTGTCCATTCCTTGAGACTGGCTCCAAGAACAGTATCTTTTCCACTTTTACGAATAGGATTTTCCAGTAATAGGCCTTTTTGCCACCAGGAAGATATCCAGCACCTGTTTACTGAGGGTTCAGGGTATGAACCAGGCTAAGTTCAGGGTTTGTAACTGAGGATGCAAAATCTGGCCCTCCTGCTGGGACAGCAGGGAGGCAGGTGCCCAGGTGGCAGTACTGTCACAGACTGTGCAAAGATGGGTAACCAGTGCTAGTGTGGCCAGTCTGGTGCAATAAGGATTGTCCTTGGCTTGTCCTGTTTGATCTTTAGTAGAACCTTCGAGAGGAGAGGCAGAGGCATAGATTAAGAGGTTTTCTTATGTAAGAGGACAGAGCATCCACTTTCCATGCTTGGCTGTGGGGCGTTCTGGTGCAATATTTGCTCAATTTGAAAGTTCTGAGGGGAAGTGAAGAGGGCCACCTCTGGTGCCCCCCACCTGTGGATCAGCAGGTTGAATGATTTGGGTTCAGTTTCCACTCATGCAGGTCCATTAGATTTCTGCTCGTCTGCCAGTTTATTTAGTTTGTCTGGCAGGAATTGAGCTGGTAGGTGCACTTGGTTGCTCAAGGTTGTCCCCCCCCCCCCCAGAGCCATGGCTAACCTGCAGAGTGGGTAGGAATGGGCCCCCCCTGCATGTTTATGTACCACATAACTGTGGTGTTGTCTATCAATAGCTGGCCTGGAAGAATAAGGCATTTGAAGGCTGTCAGAGCATTCTGTACAGCTAACATTTCTTTGATATGCAGGTGCACTTGCTTTGTGCTCCATTTGCCTTGAATACCTTGTCCTGCCATGTGAGCCGCCCATGCATAATCTGTTGTATCTGTTAGGGTTTGGGGGGGCAGGGGGTAGAGTGAAAGGGAGTCCTTTGTTGTGGTAGCAGGCCTCTGCCCACCAAAGAAACTCTGCCCTTAGGCAAGGAATGATGGGAATCATTGTTTCCAGGTCCTGAGAAAGTTGACACCAGAGACTCAAGTACCACTGAAGTTTCCTCATATGCAGTCTTGCATATGGAATTAGTAGAATGCAAGAGGCCATGAACCCTAGGGCTTGCAGTATTTTTCTTGCAGATAGCTGGGCTTTGGTGGCCAGTAGCTTGAAGTAGTTTGTCAAATACATTTGTTTTTCTGGAATGAGGAATGCCGCCTGGGAAGTTCTGTTCAAGCTTGCTCCCAGGAATACAATCTGTTGGCTGGGTACCTGATGTGATTTCTTTTCGCTAATGGTGTACCCCAGTGAAGTTAGAAGTCATTTTTACAAATGTCAGGTACTGGAGTAGCAATTCCTGACTGTCCACCTGAATCAGGCAATCATGCAGGTATGTGTAAATTTGAATTTTTCTCTGCCTGCAATATGCAATGGATGGAGCTAGACATTTTGAGAATACCCTGGGCGAATAAACATCTGCAATGAGGCAAGCTCTTTCCAGTGGTGAGAATCAAACCTTTCACTTTGCAGATTAGAGGCAAGCACCTTACCCACTGCACCACTGGGGCGTTCTGCTCTGAAACGTAGGTATTTCCTGCAAGATTCCCTTTATGGGGATATGCAGATAAGCTTCTTTTAAGTCAAGGGTAGCTAGCCAGGAGTCCTTGGCTAGCACAGGAAGCAGCTGTTGGAGAGTAAGCATCTTGAACTTTGGAACCATCAGGAAGGTATTGAGAATAGTGCCAAGAGTTTTCTTTCCTTGGGACCAGAAACAGTTTGGAGTAAAAACTTTGTTCCCTGTGCTCTGCTGGGAGAGGTCGAATAGCCTTGATACTGAGAAGAGAAAGTACTTGCTTTTGGGCCTCTGCCCACTGGTTTGGGGGGGAGGTCTGGCCATCGCTTCGGGTTGGCAGTGAGTGGAAGTAGAATCTGTATCCCTGGGATACAATGTTCAAGACCCATCTGTCCTGGGTGATGTACTCCCAGTTTTTTGCATGTAGGTCAAGTTTTCCCCCTAAGGGTGCAAGTACTTGGGCAAGGCTTGGAAGAATTAAGGATTAGTCACTGAGATTTTACCATAGGATGTTGGCTTACTACTCCCCATTTTAGAGGTGGGAGCACTCCACTGCTTAGATCTGTGCATACCTTGAGACTGCAATCGTGGTGGTATGCTGCCCCTGGGTTAGGATTGAGAAGGTCTGGGAGGGACTGGAAAGGGCCAGTTTTTGAAGGCCAATACCTACTGACTCTAGGTGGCTGTACCTGTAGGAAATATGTAAGAGTTTGCATAGATTTAGCTTTTTCCTCCATCTGTTTGAGGACTTCTGCTTTATTGCAAACAGGCATTCTAGTAATTTTGCTTTGACATAGTCTGGCAAGATATGTTCCGTAAGCCAAGCATGCCTTCTAAGAACAGGCCCAGTGACAGCAACCCTGCAAGATGCTTCTAAGGCATCAAAACCGCATTGCAAAGTATGTTTTCCAACTTGGTTAGCAGAATGCATCAACTCTTGTAAATCTTTATGTTCTGCACAATCAGGAATCAACATTTTCTGTTTAACTAGCTCCATAATATGTTGCTGATTCTTTAACATATGAAACTGGCAATTTAAAGCCCTGATGGCAAGAGTAGCAAAGGTGTACATCATCTTAACCCATCTACCTAAAGCCCTAGAGTCCCTTCCCGAAGGGGTAGGGCTTTTGGCTATTGTAGCCTTAATGCCTTTAGGTCCCTGGGAAATGGTCTCTGGATCCACAGTAGGATTCTTAAAGAGAAACTTGCTGGAGTCAGGTACTCTGTAGTACCTGTCAGGATTCCTGGCCGCTGGAGGCAAGGTATCAGGGGTAAGGCTGGATTCCAAGAAGACATCTACAATCTCCAGAACAGGGGGCATAGTTAGAGGCCTGTACTGAGAGAAGTCTAAAAATTCTCTGAGACTCTTTTGGACTGTGGATAGTCCTGGCATTCCCAGCAGAAATGCTCTCTTAAGGTATGCAAGGTTTCACCAAAGGAAAAGACCTCTGGAGGGGAGGCAGAGGATGGAATCCTCTGCATCTGAATCCTCATAGGTAGATAAGGGAATGTCCTGGTAATCAGAGGGATCAGAATAATCAGGCTCATGGAAAGTAGAATCAGAAGGAAAATCAATCCTTTGTCTCAGAGGGGGAAGGCTGGCTTCCCCTAATTAAAGTTATTAGGTCTTTAGCCATTCTAAGCATTTGTTTCCGTGGCATGGGAGCTTGAGCATGCGCTTTGGTCATCGGTTTTCTAGGCGAAGTGTGAACTCTGGGCCTGAGAAACTTGGTAGTTCTAGTCAAAAACAAAAATGTTGGTTTAATACGATCAGAAGGTTAGAATACCCCCTCAAAAGCCAGTACCTGCAAAGCGGCTCCGGACCCATCCAAGGTAGAGACATCCGCAGGATCCATAGTCGAAGAAGCAACTCGCAGCATACCGGACTGCAAAAGGGTCTCAGCAGGGGCCTGCGAATCTGTAGAAGCGGGTATCAGGGGCTGCGAAGGCGCCTCACTGAGTACCAGCCTATGTGGTCTGTCTCCGTCTTTATTCTTGCGTTTTTGTGGAAGATCGGTAGTCAGATGGCTCATCAAAGCCATTTCGGAACAAGGAGAATGAGAGCGAAAGAATTTAGCAACAAAAGTAGCCTGACAACAGATAGTTTGGGCATTGAACAAGGCACAAAACCGACAGTGAGGAACATCGTGGTCAGGACCTAAACAGATGGCGCAGTAAGAATGAAAATCTGAGGTATTTGCTTTCCACAGGCCAGAAAATTAACTTTTTCTGACATCGGTTAGAGCAAGAAAAAAGGATCCCAATGGGGTACATCTCTTTTAGAAGACTTCAGGTCTGAAACTCAAAAAGCGAAAATTTCAGGAGGTGGCCTACCAGCACTTGCGAACTGCTTAGGACACTGCACAGCAAGAAAGACTGATGTAATGGTGTTGGCTGCATGTTTTATACCCATGACGTCCTGAAAGAAGTGACAGCATCCGACGCAGAAATCCCAAGACTCCGGTATTCAGGCTGACTGACGGCTACCTGCAAGCAGATAACCCAGCTGTGAATCAACAAAAAGGCGAACCAGATAGTGCACCAAACAGCAAAAGGTCCACAGCACAATACTGTCAGTATGAACACTGCCTGAACAACAGTCCCAATTGGTGAAAAAATGTATTTATTTAAGCGCTTTTCGAATGCCTTCCTAGGCAACCTTCTTCAGAATATAATGAGTGACTCAGCATATGATTTAAATAGTGTGACATCACTTATTACAGACAACCTTTACTAATAAAATTAATTACAATAATAAATCATTAAAGGTAAAGAACCTTTTTAACTTATTACTCATGTTGGTACCATTAAAAAGATGTGTTTTGCTTACTGCTCTATAATACATTTGAAACTTTTAAAACCTGTACAACAAGTACATTCAGAATTCATTTTAAACATAGTTTAAACATTTTAAAATAAATCAAAAATAAAAGACTGCAACAGTGAAACACAAAGATCATCATGGCCTCAAGCTGAATACCAAAAAATGCATCATACCTTTTGGGGAGAGTGATCTCCCCACAAAGTATCACATAAATAATGTCTTAAGCATGTAATAGTCATGAGGGATTTGGACACCCAGGTTGACAGCAGCCTGAATTTTGACCACCATGTTGCTTCCGTTGTATGAAAAGCCTTTTACAGGGCCCACTTCATGAGAGTATCTCATCCAGGGACAAGGAGGTCATAGCATCTTTGTATTCTTCCCTTATAAGGCACATTACGGAGTACAACACCCCTTTCAGCATGTACCTTGCAAAGCACATGCAGCAGCTGGTGAGACCAAAGAGGTTCCTCACCAGGAGAATTCAGAGCCTCAAACATCCACCATACAGACAGGCTAAAGGCCCTATCCCTCTACTCAGTTGTAGACTCCTCAGAGGTGACCTCTGGCATACAAGGTGATCATGGAACCCACCTTGATGGGACTACTGCATATCTGCAACTCAAACTCCACTAGAGTAACTTGCACGCATGGCCTAAACCTGGTCCATGACATCAACAGGACTTGTTGGGACAGATCTGTGTCCCAGAGACTCCCCCATCTATGGAATAGACTCCTCCTCCACGTGAGAGTACCTCTTTACCCCTTTTTAAGCACAACCTGGATACCTGGGTGGGAAACAGAAAATATTACCCTGGGACACCACCCATGTCCCTGCTGGACAGGGTCACTGGGTGCGGACTTATCTAAACATGGGCTAAACTCTTTGCTAGGCTTATAAGGGCCTTCAAGGCCAATAGCCTAGTAACCTCCTATGATCCTATGTATAAATGAGGGAGAACCAAAGACACTTTCACAGGAAGTGGATCCAGGTTATGAGCAAGACACCAAACAGAAAATCTCTTCCATTTGAATAAGATTTCCTGGTGGTGGGTTTCCTGGCCTCCCACAGAATCCGGAGCACATCCTCAAAAAAAAAAAAAAAAAAAAAAAAAAAAAAAAAAAAAATGCCTAAAAGGGATCAAAACCCTATTGCCCACTGAATCAGTTGAGTGGACAAGTAAGGATGGATGAAAGACCCCTTGTGATTTGCGTCTAGGTCTACCCTGTGAGGAAATTTATTAGGACTGCCCTTGGCTAAGTGCAGAAGAGAAGGAAACTAATATTGTCTGGGCCAAAATGGAGTCGCTAACAGACTTTGGTAGAGTCTTGTTCTATCTTGAACACAACCCTCAGTATGAGAGGAAGGGGAATGAAAACAAAGAAACATCCCCTTCTGAGAGAGAGGGTGTTCACCTTCCAAGCCAGAGGACATGGGACTCTGGGCAAAACAGAGGAAGTTGTTTGCTCAGAAAGGAAGCAAAAAGATCTACCTCAGGAGTACCCCACTGGTGGACAATGTACATAAACATTTCTCTATGAAGCATCCACTCAAGAGGCTGTGTTAGGTACCTGCTCAGAGAGACTGCCACAATGTCCTGATCTGAAGGAATATAAACAGCCTGAAGAGAGACCTGAAACTGAACAGCCAGATCCCAAACCTGAAGAGCTATAGTCTGCAAAAGAGGTAAGACAGTGTCCCCCCCCCCCCCACTTGTTGATGCACTATATCACTGTGGTATTGTCTGTAATGATTTTTAGGGGCCTTGGAAGGAGTACGGAATGGAAGGCCTGAAGGACAAAAACATTTTTCATTTCTTTTACATTGATATGGTCCTTCTTTTGATGAAGAGGCAAGAGGTCCCGAATCTTCATAGGGCCAAACAAAGCCCCCCACCCTGTATCTGAGGTATCCAAAGAGTTCCTCAGTGGGGATTAGAGGCTGAAAAGGAAGCCTTGAGTTGAGGGACAGTTGATGAATCTACCACTGAAGCTCTAGCTTGAGGCATGAAAGAAGAGGAATTTGAAAGTCTAAAGGAGGAGAATGTTGACGCCAGACTGATTTCAGGAACCGCTACAGCTTTCTCATACGAAGCTTGGCAGGGAGAACCATAGGAATGGTGGAAGCAATGAATCCCAGAGTCCTCAGAAACTTCCCGACCATAAACTCATACCACAGGGAGAAGGGAGTGAAAGAAAGCAATCCCAGTCAAAGCCTTGTGAGGAGGCAGGGAAGCCAGCATATGAATTGTCTGGAGCCTGCTGCACCCAATAAAAAACATGACCCTGAGTAGGTGTCAGGCAGGATTTTTGAAATTCACTATAAACCCTAGGCTTTGCAGTAGATAAATGACACAGTCAAGATGATGAAGCAAAGTCTATGGACAGGATGCATGAATGAGGTCTGTCCAGATAAGGAAAAATCTGTATTCCCCTCATCCTGCCAAAAGCAATCACAGGAGCGAGGCATCTGGTGAAGACCCTTGGGGTAGTAAAGAGGCAAAACAGGGAAAGCACCGATCTGAAAATGCAATGAAAAAAAAAAAGAAATTAAAAATTTCCTAAAAAGGGGATAAATAGGAATATGGAGAATGGCATCCTTGAGATCCAGAGATACTAGGAAAACCTGAGGCAGAAGAAGAGACCAGGTTTGAAGGGATAACATTCAAAAGGAAGGAACCTTCAAAAAGATGCCAAGCTGGGAAAGATCCAGAATGGGTCTCCAAGTGCTATCTTAACTGGGAACCAACAAATCTGGGGGAAAAAAAACTTTCCCTTTTAAGGAGGAGAAACTGCTTGGTTTCTTGAGACAAAAGGCTCTGAACTTACATCCAGAAAAAAAAGAGCAGCTGTTCCTGAGGAGGTTGAAGAATGCCTCCCCTAAAAAGGGAGAAGGCATTTCCAAACAATGTAATACACCTGACGAATGACAGGTAGAACCCAAGAATCCAGACAGATACTTAACCAACTGGGAAGGGACAGAGAAAGAAACAGAAAGAGGAACTTGGTTTAGAAGTGAGGGAAGAAGATAGTCAGACAGAAACTGGCTTGTCTGGAAAAGGAAGCTTCTGAGTTAAAGAAGTCTGAGTAGACTTAGCAGGAGGAGACTTCTAGCACCCTTTTTACCTTTGGGAGGAATGTGAGACTGTCTACGAACAAAGGCAGACTGGGTAGGATAATTCCTCTGAAATTTGGGAAAAGAGGAAACAAAAATGTTTTTATTCTTGCACAGCCTTACCCTTTTCCTGAACAGACTCAGAAAGATCAGCAACTGCAGAACAAGAGATTTTTATTGTCAGGTGGTGCATCCATCAGCTTGGCCTTAATACCATCAGGCAGTGGCTAAAGGGGAAAAGTACAGTTGTTTACACTTACCATAAATGTAGATGTTAGAGTGTATTCACTGTTGCAGTCATTACATTTGGGTAATCTGCTGGCAGGTTGCTCTCAGTCGGCTTGATTAACAAAGTCTTGGGTCCTGCGTCAGTTGCTGTCCCTTCTTCCATGATGTTGGGTCGTCAGGGGTATATAAAACATGCAGCCGATGCCATTTTCATCAGTTTTTCTTGCCCCAGATATCAGGTGCCCCTCAAATGGTGAGCAAAAAAAAAAAAAATATATATATATACACACACACACACACACACACACACGTAATTTAGAACACAAAAAAATATACCTCCAAATAAAAGCAAATACAACAAAAAGGCTTTGAGCATAGTAACAGAAAGAAGAGGTATAAAAAGAGAAAAGTAGGGGGCTGGCGGGTGGGTAACCAGGACTGCAACTGTGAATACACTCGAACATCTACATTTATGGTAAGTGTACACAACTGTACTATGTTCTTCGTGTTTCACTGTTGCAGTCATTACACTTGGGTAGAATCCCAAAGCTATGATTGGGAGGATGGAATTATACAGTATTAGAAGCAGCTATAAGGCCCTGCAGGACAGCAGTGGCAAAGCCTGCTCTGGATTTAGAGAAGAGAGGTAAATGGTAATGCTTGGTGAACGTATTAACTGAGCTCCAGGTAGCAACTTCTAGAATGTCTCTGGTAGGAACCCCTTTGAGAAAGGCTGCAGAAGTAGATGCAGCCATGGTGGAATGGGATCTGATCCCCTTGGAGACAGGTTTACCATGATGCATGTAGCAGAAAAAAATACAATGGCTTATCCATTTTGAAATTGGATGCTTTGAGATGGTCTTCCCCTCTGCCCCTGCAGCAAATGCCACCAGTAGTTACTCAGATTTTCTTAAGAGATTTTGTCCTGTTCAAGTAGAATCTTAGTTGTCTGGGTACATCCAATGAATGCAGAATCTGCTCCCCCAGATGGCAGATGAATGGTCCGAGAGCCACACTAGATACCACTTTAGGCATAAAGGATGGATTGGTCCTGAGCACTACCCTGTCCGGGTAGAAAATAATAAAAGACTCCACTGCAATGAGAGCCTGTAGTTCCGAGATCCTTCTAGCTGAACTGACTGCTAAAAGAAAAGCTGTCTTCTAAGAGTTTATGTCCGCAGTAGCAGCTGGCTCAAAAGGAGGCAAAGTGAGTTTTTCCAACACAAAATTGAGGTCCCATGCCGGAATTGGTGCTCTCCTGTGAGGTCTTAAATTTGTGGCCCCTCTGAGATGCTGCTTTAGCAGGGGATGAGAAAAGAGGGAAGCCTCTGTGTTGTAATGAGCCGAAATGGCAGAGGCATGGATTTTTATGGAAGAGAAAGATAGGCCCTTGTGAAGCATCTCAGTTAAATATTGCAGAATCTAAGGAATATTGGGCATTTCTGTGCTTATTCCTTGTGCCTGATTCCAGGCACAGAATCTTTTACATTTATCAGCATAACATTTTCTAGTACTAGGCCTGCTAGCCTCCAAAATGACATCCATCACAGGTTGCTGAGAAATGTAACTGGTGAAATTAGTTGATTAGCCATGCTGCAAGATAGAGAGTTTGGAGCTGAGTGTGTAGAATTTGAAAGTTCTGCTGAGACAGTAGATAAGGTGTCGGAGGCAGGTACCATGGAAGAAGGTGTGACATATTGTGTAGGAGCGGGTACCAGTGCTGGCAAGGCCAGTATGGAGCAATCAGAATCATTTTTGGTTTTTCCTGTCTAACTTTTAGTAATACCTTGGAGAGCAAAGGTAGTGGGGGAAAAGCATAGACTGATGTTTTTTTTTTCCAGCTGAAGGCTAGAGCATCCACTTTCCAAGCTTTTCTGTGATTGATTCTTGTGCAGAATTTGTCCAACTGATAGTTTTGGGGTGAGGCAAAAAGATCTATGTCTGGGCTCCCCCATTTGCGTCAACATGTTGAAGATTTGCAGATCCAGTTTCCATTCGTGTGGGTGCATAAGATTTCTGCTTAGCTCATCTGCCAGAGTATTTTGCTTTCCCGGCAGGAATTGAGCTTGTAGATATATTTGGTAAGTAAAGGCTGTGTTCCACAAGGCCATGGCTAGTCTGCAAAGGGGGTAGGAATGGGTACCCCCCTGCTTGTTTATGTGCCACGACTGTGGTGTTGTCCGTTTTTATCAGTTGTTGTCCTGGATGAAGAAAGTCCTTGAAAGCTGTCCGAGCATTCTGTACAGCTAGCATCTCTTTCTGGTTGATATGCAGGTGCATTTGATTTGGCCTCCATTCGCCCTGAATGCATCTCCCTGCCAGATGCGCCCCCCCCCCCAAGCATAGTCTGATGAGTCTGTAGTCAGGGTTTAGGTGGCAGGGGGTGGCATGAAAGAGTCCCTTGTTTTGGTGACAGGCCTCTGCCCACCATACAAACTCTTGCTGCAGGCAAGGAATAATAGGAATTAGAAGTTATGTACTCACCATAACGTTCCATCTGAGTAGGTGACTTCATTTGGATGCAACCTGTGGGTATCGGATCCGACCTCGGATCCGAGCCGGCATTTCAAAAGCTTAGGCTCCGAGCTCCTAGCTCCTCCCTCTTACCCATAACCCCTTGCCAAGCCCTGACTGACCTCAGATTGAGTTTGCCTAAATAATACTGACTACAGTACATGAACAAAGGATAAATACTCGCTCTATAAAGGTCAGGGGATGGAGGGGATAGTTGCATCAAATGAAGTCACCTACTCAGATGGAACGTTATGGTGAGTACATAACTTCTAAATCTGAAGTAGGCAGACTACATTTGTCTTCAACCTGTGGGACAGAGACCCCAGCTACCTGAATCTTGGGCGGCCGTCATGGAAGGATGTTCGAGCACCGCTGAGCCAAAGGATGCTCTTCCCCTGGAAACAACATCCACCTTATAATGAGAAATAAAGGTATGGCGAGGCCCAAGTAGCTGCCGTGCAGATATCATCCAATGACACACCGGACTTAAAGGCGGCTGGCGTGGCGACTGCCCTAGTAGAATGAGCCGTAACCCTCTGAGGAGCAGGTCTACCTGAAGTGTCATAAGCCTGCAGAATACAATTAGCAATCCACCTAGATAGTGTGACTTTAGACACTGCTTTACCCAAAGCAAATTTAGCAAAGGAGACGAACAGCTGATCTGATTGCCTGTGACCAGCTGTTCTGTGAATATAAAATCGTAATTGTCTATGAACATCCAAGGAATGCAATTTGTATTCTCCTTTGTTTGAGTACTTGGGAAAAAACACAGGTAAACTGATTGATTGGTTGATATTAGATTCTGAAGAGACCTTCGGAAGAAAAGATGGATTGGTCCTGAGGCACACCCTATCTGGAAAGAAAGAAAGGTAAGGCGGCTTGACAGCGATAGAGCCTGAAGTTCAGACACTCTTCTGGCTGAAGTGATAGCTACTAAGAAGGCAGTCTTCCAGGAAAGGTACTTTAGGTCTGTAGAAGCTGCAGGCTCAAAGGGAGGAGCAGTAAGGGCTTGCAGAACTAAAGATAGGTCCCAAGGTGGTACAATCTCCTTGACTGGAGGCCTCAACAAAAAAATCCCTTTGAGAAAGGTTTTGCACAATTTCGCCATCATGAGGGGAGCTGTCTCATGACCAATGTGATAATGCGAGATGGCTGCCAATTGTACCTTAATCGTGGAAGAACTTGCCCCTTGATGAAAGAGGTCTGTTAAAAAATCCAGCACTGCTGACATAGGTGCTGGGAAAGGATCCAAAGTTCTCTGAACCGCCCAAATAGAGAATCTCTTCCATTTACTCCGATAAACCTGCCTGGTGGAAGGTTTATGAGCTGCCACTAAGATGGCCTTGACCGGTGACGAGATATCAGGAGTCCTAATCAAGGATGGAACAGGAGCAGCCAAGCTGTCAATTTCAGGGTGCGTGATTGGGAACCGAAATTCCCAGAGGGTGGGAGATGAGATCCGGAATCGGATCCAGAATCCAGGGTGGATTGATTTTGTGAGACCATACAAAGGGGAACCAGGGTTGACGAGGCCAGAACGGGCAATGAGAATCATTCTGCTCCCCAAACTGTTGGCTTTCTGCAGAAGCCTCTGCATCAGAGGTAGTGGAGGGTAGGCATAAAGGAGACCGGGAGGCCAAGCATGCACCAGCGCATCTCTCGGAATTCCCTGGTGGGGAAGCAGAGCGAAGAAATTGTCGCATTTGGCGTTTGAGGGAGAGGCAAAAGATCGCAACAGGGTTGCCCCAAATGGCAAAAATCTTCTTCGCTACCTGAGGATTGAGAGACCACTCGTGAGGTGAAAGAATGGTGCGACTGAGTTTGTCCGCAAGGATGTTGGATTTTCCCGGAATGTGCGTTGCTACCAGAAAGCGTTTGGTGGAAATTGCCCATTCCCAGCCTCACATGGCCTCTCGACAAAGGGATAGGACCTGGTTCCTCCCTGTTTGTTGATGTACCAGACTACCGACATGTTGTCTGTCTGAATCGCAATAGTCCCTGAAGGAAGAAGCGTGGTGAAGTGCTTGCAACGCTAGGAGCACCGCCCTCATTTCCAGGACATTTATATGCAACAACGTCTCTGTGGGTTCCACGTGCCTTGGACAATCTTTCCCGCAGAATGCCCCCACCCGAGGCAAGAAGCGTCCGTGGTCACTGTGGCTCGGGAAATGCAGCACAAAAGGTCTCCCTGTCAGGGGCTCCAGAGAAAGAAGCCACCAAAGAAGGGAATCCTTGCACGCTTTGCTGACCGCTATCGGAGTGTTGAGAGAGGAACAGAGAGGGGACCACTGAACCTGAAGGGTCCATTGAAGAACCCGCATGCGTAAGCGTGCATGAATAAGAAGTGGGATGGCTGCCGCCATCGAACCTAGGGCCCTCAGGACCGAAGCTGCAGTCGGAAATGGTTGCAGGACCGCTGCTACATGACAGTTCAGGTTGGCAATTCTGTCTGGAGTGAGGAAGGCTCGCATTGACCTGGTGTTTAGCCTTCCTCCTATGAAATCTATAGCTTGTGTGGGGTGCAGTAAAGATTTCTCCCAGTTGACAGTGATGCCCAGCCTTGGGGCTAGTCAAAGAAAGTAGTCCCTGGCTGAGCACAGAAGATGCCTTGATGATGCCGTCAGGAGCCAGTCGTCCAGGTACGGAAAGACCTGTAATCCCTGGAGCCTCAGGTGGGCCGCTACCACCGCTAGAACCTTGGTGAACACCCTGGGGGCTGAGGTGAGACCAAAAGGGAGGACCCTGAACTGGTAATGACTGGCTCCCAGCCGAAGCGAAGAAACCTCCTGGACCGTCTGTCCATGCGAATGTGGTAGTGCAGCGTCCTTGAGGTCGATGGAGCACATCCAGTCGTTCTCCCTCAAGAGGGGGAGTATAGATTGAAGGGTGACCATCCGGAACTTTTGCTTGGTTACTGACAGGTTCAGCAGGGAAAGATCTAAGATTGGTCTTAAGTCCCCCGTTTTCTTTGGCACCAAAAAGAACCTGGAGTAAAACCCTGACCCGGTTTGATCTGGGGGGACGCACTGGATAGCTCTTTTTTCTAGCAGCTGTTCGATTTCGATAGCTGCTGCCTCCCTTTGGTCGGGTGGAACATCTGGGAGGCTGCGAGATCTGGGAACTTTGTACAGGGGGATTGTATAACCTCTGGATATCACGCGTAGCACCCAACGGTCTGATGTGATGGACTCCCAAGAAGTTAGGTGCCTCGAGAAATGCCCCCCGACTGCCTCCAGAGACAGACAGCCGGGCAACCCTTCAGGGCTGCTGCGTGGGTCTCTCAGAGAAAGGTTCTCTGGACCCAAAGTTTCTAGGAGCCCCCCTGCCTCTAGGACGGCGACCTCCCTGTCCTCCTCTACCACGGGAGGACTGGTTATCTGGAGCAGGTTGGGACTGCTGCGATTTCCGGAACCACATCTTCTTCTGTCCCTTTTGGTTCTTCGAGAAGGACCTCTGGGGAGCTGAGAAGCGGACTCCAACGGCAGACGTCTTCCCGTCCTTTTCGCTCTGGACCAGTGTTTCGCGAACAGTCTTGCCAAACAAGGCAGAACCATCAAAGGGGGCATTCGCGAAAGTCGCCTTGAAGGGCTCTATGAAATCACAGTGGCGGAGCCAGGCCTGCCGCCTCATGACTAGGCCTGCTCCGCTGGCTCTAGCGGCTCCCTCGGTAGCGTGAGAAAGTAGCCGCATAGATGTGTTAGAAACCGCTCTAAGAGTGGCCATTCGGGTGGAGTATACCTGCTTATCCTCACCCGACATGGACTCTGGGGGAGATGCAGCGTATTCTTTAATCAGATCCCGCTGCATCCTGATGACATGTGCCATGTAGTTCAGCTCTCAAAGAGAAGGTTGCTGAACTGAAAACTCGCTTCCCAATGCGATCCATCGAGCGGGACTCCTTGCCCGGAGGATGCATAGAGGGACTCTCCTGGGCCAATTCCCTCTTAGTGGCTGCAGCCATCATCATGGCATCTACTGGGGGGCCCTTGCTCCAGTGAGTGCGGTCCGGGAGGGAAAGGATACGGTCAGGGCGCTTGGGTACAGGCTCAACGGTGTCCGGATCCTTCCACGCTCTGGTGGATATAAGGTCCACCAGAGGGTCGGCAGGAGGGACACCCAAGAGGTAGATGGGCCCGCCTCGAATGCCTCCAAGAACACAGACTCGTCTGAGGAAGCCTTGGGGCAGACCACCCCCAATCCTTAACATTTCCATAATGTCTCCAAATGAGGCGTCTTCAGGGGTGAGCTTGGGAGCCTTCCCTTCATCCAAGTCTGTGTCTTCAGTAGCGGACTCGGGAGTCCATGTGCCTCCTTTTGCACTTACGCTTCCGAGGTACTTCATCGGGGGGGGCTGTCCGAGGAGTACTCTTCCACAGCTGGATGTTCCAAGGGAACTACTTGGGACATCGAGGCGGGCTGTCCCTGGGACCGGCTGGTGGGAGCCTGGCCCAATTGCAAGGAGTGCGGGATGGAGCCGTGGCAGGGACCGGGGTCGGGCGTCCTCAACAGTGCCCTTTCCACTCGTCGAAGGCCGAGGGAGCCAGCTTCTCTAAACCCCAAGAGCCGACCCCACTGGATCCGATGCGGATCGGGCGAGCAAACCATCGGATCCGAGACCGGTGTGCTCCGACCTGGACAGAGCCGAAGACACACCAGCTCCCTCGGATCCGGGGGTCGGTCCTCGGCTCCGAGGTCGGGTCCAGTACCAAGCACTCAAGGATGGGACGGATCCGAGGTGCGCCGACCTATCGGATCCGACCCACCCGGATCCAACTCTGCCCGGCGCCGACAGCTCCGAACCCATGGTATGGGTGGAGAAGGAGCAAAGGCGAAAAAGGTGAAGCCCCTCCCGGATGGGGGCTAGGAACACTCCCATTTGCATTTGGGCCTGGATGAATTTCCTCATCATCCGGTCCATATCTGCTTCACTCCTGGAGAATGTGGATCTGGTGGAGGCCACGGCGGACCTAGAGAGCCTTGGGGACCTCGCTGAAGGGCTAGCCTCCTCCTCCTCGGGCCCAGGAGAGAACCGAGGGGAGTGGAGCCGAGGAGGAGGAAAGCTAGAAGGCACAGGGAGGCCAGCTTAGATGGAGGAGCGAACTGGAGGTTTCAGCTCTCGTTTGTGGTGCCTCTCCCTGTGCCTCTCCTTCTCTCTCTCCCTAGAAGACTCTCTCTCCTCCGGCATCTTAGAGGGAGGTTGAGTCCCAGCCAGTGGAGGAGAGCCCACAGCAACTGCTTGCTGAGTAGAAGGGGCAGAAGCGGCGGTATCTGGAGGAGAAGTCCGCCAGCACCAGCTTCGACCTCTGCTCCCTCAAAGCTCGGGGGTCGAACCCTGCACAAATGGTACAACCAGAAGACAGGTGTTCAACCCCCAAGCATTTAACGCACCGAGTGTGGCCATCCGCTGGGGACAGCTTATGGCCACACTCGGTACATTTAGAGAATACAGACTTATGGGCTTCAGACATATTAAGCCCTAACAGGCCTCAAACAAACACACACACACAAACTACATAAAACCGAGAAAAGTTTAAAAGAAAGAGAGAGGAAAGCCTAACACAATCACTTCTAACTAATTAAATTAAAAAAGTTAAGGTTTTTGAAAATTTTTCTGTCAGAAAAACTTATCTGCACTAGGAGCTCAAGGAATCTGTCGCAACTTGAAAGCGGCAAACGAAATCTGAGGTCAGTCACGGCTTGGCAAGGGGTTATGGGTAAGAGGGAGGAGCTAGGAGCTCAGAGCCTAAGCTTTTGAAATGCCGGCTCGGATCCGAGGTCGGATCCGATACCCACAGGTTGCAGACAAATGAAGTCTGCCTACTTCAGATTCATTGTTTCCAGGTTGTGACAATGTCGACTCCAGAAGCTTTTTAGGTACCATTGAATTTTCCTCATATGCAGTCTTGCATATGGAATTAGAAGAATGCAGGAAGCCATGAACCCCAAAGCCTGCAGAATTTGTCTTGCAGATAACAGGTTTTTGTGGCCACTTGTTTTAAGTAAGTCATCAATTGGATTTGTTTGTCTGACGTGAAGTAAGCCATCTGGGCAGTTGTATACAAGCTTGCACCCAGGAATGTAATTTTTTGAGAGGGTACCAGTTGTGATTTATTTTTGTTTATGATGTACCCTAGGCAAGTTAAAAGCCTTTTTACAGATGCCAGATGCTGTAGAAGAGGGTCCTTGTTTTCTGCCCGAATCAGACAATCGTCCAGATAAGGATAAATTTGAATGTTTCTTTGTCTGCAAAATGCAATTACTGGTGCCAGGCACTTTGTGAAGACCCTGGGTGTGCAGTAGATAAGCCAAAGCGCAGTGCAGAGAACTGGTAATGCAAATAGCCTGCTTTGAAGTGGAGGTATCTTTTGTACGATTCCCTGATTGGGATATGCAGGTAAGCCTCAAGTCTAGAGTTACCAACCAGGCATCCTTGCCTACCATAGGCAGTAACTGTTGTAGAGTCAGCATCTTGAACTTTGGAATGTCCAGGAAAGTATTTAGAATGTTTAAGTCCAGAACTGGATGCCATGATTTGTCTTTTCTGGGTACCAGGAAAAGTCTTGAATAAAAACCTTGTCCCTTTTCTGGTACTGGTTGAATACCCCCATATTCATGAGGGACATAACTTGTTTCTGGGCCTCTGCCCACTGATTTGGAGGTGGATCTGGCCATCCATTTGGAATTGGCAACGTGTGGAAATGAAATATATATCCCTGGGATACTATACTTAAAACCCACTTTTCCTGGGTAATTAGATGCCAATTTTGTGCATGAAGTGCTAGTTTTCCCCAAAGGGGCTGCCAAAAGATAAGTGCTTGGAAATGACAGAGGAAAGTCATTGAGACTGTTTAACGTAGGGAGGTGCCTTGCTACTTCCAGATTTGGAGGTGGAGGCACCCCATTGTTTTGTTCTGTAAGTTCCTTGTGACTGAAACCTGGAGGCTTTGGAGTGTCTGGGTTTGACCTGAGTGGCTCTGGTGGGTACTGGAAAGGACCAATTCTTAGTAGGCCAGTGCCAAGTGAACTTGGGTGGCTGCACTTGTAGGAAATCTTTTACAGTTTGCATAGATTTAGCTGTGTCTTCCATCTTTTTCAAAACTTCTTCTGCCTTATACTACCAAATAAACTGTCATGTTGTAAAGCAGCATCCAACAATTTTGCTTCAACATGATCAGGAAGATTTTGCTCCTTGAGCCAAGCATGCCTTCTTATAACAGATCCAGTTACAGCAGCCCTGCAAGTGGCCTCCAAGAAATCAAAACCACATTGCAAAGTATGCTTTCCAACTTGTTCAGCTAAATGCAATAAATCCTGTAACTCTATTTTCCACATAGTCAGAAATCAACATAATTTTCTATTTAAGTAAGCCCATGACATGCTGCTGCTATTTAAGCATATGAAATTGATAGTTTAAAGCCTGATTGCCAGGGTTGCAGATGTGTAAATCTTCTTACCCCATCAATCCAGCACCCTGGAGTCTCTATCAGAAGGGGTAGGAATTTTAGCAGTAGAAGGCTTAGCACCCTTGGGACCCTAAGCAATTGTTTCAGGGTCAGCAGTAGGGTTTTTAAAAAGAAATTTGTGGGAGTCAGGAACCCTGTAATATCTGTCTGGCTTACTAGGAGCCACAGTCAGGGGAATCAGGAGCCATGCTGGATTCTGAGAACATCAACAATGTCTAGAACAGGAGGTACAGACCAAGGCCTATGCTGAGGAAATCCCTAAGCCTCTTTTTGGATTCTGAAAAATCCTGACTCTCCCAATGACAATGTTCCCTTAAGGTATGCAAGATTTCTCCAAAAGAAAAATCCTCAGGAGGCAAAGCAGAAGGGATGGATTCTTCTGCATCAGAGTCCTCTCAAAGTGGAATAGATAATTCCCGATCAGAAGAGGAATCAGAAAAAATGGAAACCTGATCTGAAGATTCATGATCAGTGCCTTACCTAGGCCTCTTAGCAGGAGGGGGTTGGGAACCCCTGATCAAGGTAATTAAATCCTCAGCCATTTTGATCATTTGTTTTTTAGGCATAGGAGCCTGTGCACGTGGCCCATGCGTCAGTTTTTTAGACACAGAAGTTGGTTTTGGCCTAGTTTTTGAAGATGGCGCCGGTTTAATATACAAATCTAGGCCTGAAAACACCCTCAGAAGCCGGTGCCTGCTCAGTGGCTCTGAACCCATCTAAGGCAGAGACATTAGCGGGTTCAATACTTAAGTGTCTCACGGCATACCAGACTCCGAATGAGCCTCAGTAGAGGCCTGCGAATCAAAAGTAACGGGTATCAGGGGCTGCGAAAGTGCCTCACTGAGTACCGGCAACTGGCTTAGGAGAAGCTTCGTTGTCGGTTTTGGACCTTGACGGTCCGTCTCTTTTTCTTTGCGTTTTTTTGTGAATTCCGGTAGTCGGATTGCTAACCGACATTTCTGGATAGTTAAATCTTGAGCCAAAATATTTAGATGCAAAAATTTACAGACACTTAATAGTGTTTCGGCTAAATTTAGCACAAAACCGACAGCAAGGCACGTTGTGGTCAGGGCCTAGGCAAGGAATACAGTACAAATGAAAATCCTTATGAGGCATTTGTTTCCCACAAGTAATACAATTATTAACTTTTACTGACATCGGTAAGGAGCAAGAAAAAGTTTCCCCAACTGGGTACTTAGCTTTAGGTTGAAGACTTCGGTTCCGAAACTCGAAAACGAAAATTTCAGGAGTTGGCCGACTGGCACTTGCGAACTGCTTCAGCTATGGGCACTGCATGGCAAGAAAGACTGATGAAAATGGCATCGGCTGCATGTTTTATATCTCTGACGTCATGGAAGAAGGGACAGCAACAGACGCAGGACCCAAGGCTTTGTTAATCAGGCCGACTGAAGGCAACCTGCCAGCAGATTACCCAAATGTAATGATTGCAACAGTGAAACACAAAGAGCATCAGGAGGGACAGCAGAGGACTTAGGAGACTCCATTTGAAGGAGGTCATAATACCTCTGCGGACCGTCCCATTTGAAAAATTCCATCATACAACACTATCCCCAAAAGGAAATCTCCTCAAAATGAGGATCTGGGCTAACAGAGTACTCTTCCTCAGAACCATAGTCCAAAGGAGAGGGAATCTGGGAGGAATAGACCAGATTCTTCATCAGGATCTACTACCTCATCAGAAGAATCCTGCTGCCTAGGCCTCCTAAGGGGAGAAGGTGATGAGGGGCAGGAACAGAAACTCCCTGAAAAGCCATAAGAGCATTAAACAGGCTCAGTGTGAAATCCTATCATTCACTCTAATGATCCTTAAGAACAGGGGAAATATACTTGGTCTTTATTTTTTCAAAGGGACAGCTGCCTAAATATCACTGGCAGTTCAGACCCTTGCCAACACTCAATTAGCACAGTGAGATTCTCCTCCCTAACAAGAATCTGCGGAACACCCTTAGGCCCTTTGGATATAATCAGCCACAGCTCCCTCTAAACATCTAAAATTAATGTCTGCAAAGCCTCCAAGGACTTCCAAGAATCAAGGACAATGACGGCCACATAAGCCGTTGCAGCAGAGGAATTTGATTGAAGAACCTGGTGATGATCTGGGCTTTCACTAACCTTGGGAGAGACGTCCAGTGGAGGTGGTACAGAAGAATCTGACCGAACTTGCCTGGCCTTTTTCTTCATGGATGGCTGAACCTCAGGCCAGGATTATTCCGCCACTGTACCCTTAGCCAACATTTTAAAATGTATGTTCTCTAGGTAAATGGCTAGAGAGGACAGACTATGCAAAGTTTTAGGGAGAAATGCTTGGCAAATAGGACAACACGTATATAATTGTGAAAAGCATCCAAGCTAAACAATGCTTGTGATGGCCCTTATGGGGAATCCATCTCCCACACTGGCATTTTCCCTTTCTGGATGACATATAACCTACCCACCACAAAAAAAAAAAAAAAAAAAATTAAGAAAAACCTCATTGGGGGCACTTATCTGAAAACAGCTTGGAAACCAGCAGATGAAAGAGCATTCAGACTGACGATCTGAGATGGTTTTGACAGGTGGAAGAGACATTCTGAGGAAGGTATGTCTGTACGTTAGCTTTATACCATACACCATGTGCAGCGTGCACATGAGTAATGTATGACATTCCCTATTACAACCTAAGGCTTTGGTATACTGTCCAGCCATCAGGTTACCCTTGGCAAGGAATACTGCAACAGTAATACAGAAGGACATCTACAGTTGCCTGGGCTAGAAAGCACCAATAATACCAAACTAGACACCGCTGTAGATACGTTCACTCACGACCAATTTTATTAACAAAACTTTTAAAAAAATATATATAGTTAGACTGAGCGCTTTCTTCCCTTCCATAGGGATTTCATCAGAGTCACATTGCTTATCCCATTTCCCTCCTTATATCCCCCTGTTGAACAGACACGAAATGAAAGAAAAAGGAATACAGAACCCAGGAACAAAAGTATTTTTAACCCACCCCTAGAACCAACACTTAATATTATGGAAAAAGCCATCATAGAAGATATTTATAAGTTGAAAAGTAAACAACAATATGGGTCAATGAACTATAATCTAAGTAAAAAAGAAAATGAAGTTTTAAAAACTCTTAGGGGAGATGACACAATTAGAGTGATGCAACCAGATAAGGGGGGAGGGATGGCTTTTTATGATTCTATGGAATATTCTCAGAAAATCTTTGAAATTCTAAATGATTTAGACACATACCAACCATCCTCACTGAATGAAATTAATATTAGTTATAGAAGAATTGAATTTTATTTAGAAGATTATCTTCTGGAACAAAGAATTTCTGGAGATCTATATAATTATTTAAAAGTTGCAAAACCAATAGTAGCAACTATATTTGGTATTCCCAAAATGCATAAAGGCCTGGATAATTTATCATTCAGACCGATAGTGGATGGTCGTGGATCAAAAACCTACCCTTTTGGTGTGCTTATAGACAGATGGCTAAAGCAACAGATAGTGAATGGTGGGCATATACTTAGATTCCTGGGATTTTTTGGGTAGAATACGAAATGATTTGTGGGATCAGGAATTAATCTTTATAACTATAGATGTGGTAGATCTTTTTACATCCATTCCAAAAAGAGGAAGGACTGGAAATATTCTCAGACAGCTTACATAACAACACCTTAGTAGATAATGGTAAAAAGGGGTTAATTATGGAATTCATGGATATAGTTTTAGAGCATAACTATATTATTTTTGAAGGAGAATATTATAGGCAATACAAAGGGGTTGCTATGGGGGCGTCATGTGCCCCCATATTTGCAAACCTTGTATTGCTGGAATGGGAACAAAACCATGTCTTTCAAAGTAGATTCTACCAGTATATGAATTTATATGTGAGATTCCTGGACGACATTTGTATTTTATGGAAAGGACCAGAGAATTTAATAAAGGAATTGATTCAACATTTAAATGACAGTACAAGATTTCTAAAATTTACATATAGTTATAAGAATGGAATAAATTATTTAGATACATATATAGAGAAATATGAAAAAGGTTTTAAAAGTAAGGTATACAGGAAACCATCCTTTAGTAATTCTTATTTACAATACACAAGTGACCACCCTTTTAAACAAAAGAATAGTATAGTAAAAGGGCAACCAATAAGAATAGCTAGAATGACCTCAAACATTGAAGATATTGACACAGAATTGAAGGGGGTTGTTACCCTATTTCAAGAGAGGGGTTACCCCAGAAAAATATTGGATGAATACGTTAATTACGTAGGAAGTGAATGGGGAAAAATATAAGCCATTGTTAGGAAGATTAGAGAGCACTAAAGAGGGTAAAAGCATAACAGACAGAGAATGAGGTAGAGAAAATAGTAAAAAAGAACTGGGTTATATTAAGGAATAACTAAAGGTTGTGGAATATTGGTGGTACTAAACCAAATTTTGTATATAAAGTAGGCCCTAATTTAAAAAAAACTTTTGAGAAGGGCATGAAAAATAAAAATAGAGATGGCACTAAAAATGTGGACATTGTACGCAATGTAAATATATTTGCCTAGATGAGAAAGTAACCATCAATAATTCTTTACAAACCATGGTTAGATTTGAAAAATGTCATTGTCAGACTACAGGAGTTATATATTTGGCTATGTGCAAGTCCTGTCCCTCATTCTATGTAGGCAAGACAGAGAGAAGACTGAGGGACAGGATTTACGAACATACATACCAAATTGCCACTAAGAATGTAAATAATGCCCTATATAGGCATTCTATTAGTTGTGTGGCATATAAGGAGTTCAGATTTGCAATTTTAGAAAAAGTGTCACAAAACCCTGGGGGGGGGGGTGACTATAGAAGTTATATTGAAGAAAGAGAATTAAGATGGCAAATACAATTACAAGCAAGTCAGCCCCCTGGGTTAAATGAAATAATTTCAATAAAATCTATATTAAGAGGATGGAATGTGGAAAATGAATTTTAAGGTATTTATGTTTTTACATAATTTTATATATTTGTATATGCATTTATATTATTGTATAAATATATATTTGTCATATTCATATACAATTTTAAGATGAAATCTAGAGCACGATTTAAACACATTTATGTAGATAATTGTTAATATATTTATTATATATTAGTACGTTTTAGAAATGGGACGAGTTCTAAATACTTGAATTTTAAATATGTCTTTTAAAAAGTCCATCTAAAAGGAATGTTTCTTTAAAAGTTGCACTATGTAATTAAATTAACTAATTGATGATGACATCAGATAATGGGGATATAAGGAAGGAAATGGGATAAGCAATGTGATTCTGATGAAATCCCTATGGAAGGGAAGAAAGCGCTCAATCTAATTGTTTGTATATTTTTAAAAAAAGTTTTGTTAATAAAATTGGTCGTGAGTGAACGTATCTACAGCGGTGTAGTTTGGTATTATTGGTGGACATTAACACTGCTGGGCTCATTTTCTTGTTTTATTGGGCTAGAAAGCAGTTACCACTATGATATTGAGGGATTCCCTATGAATATTCATAAGCACCCTGGATATTAGTGGAAAGGTTGGAGAAGCATACAGGAAAGCACAGTTGTGCATGATCTACTGTTATGGTAAGATGACCTGCATCTCACTGTTGCAGTATTCTTTACTTTTGGGATAACTGCAGAGGACAGCCAAACATCTGACAGCCATACCAAAGCCTTTACACCTTCCAGGTGATATGTTAAATGCATGTCCTACGTGCAAAGCATAAAGTACACAAGTGACATATGGACATGTAATCCTCAAAACGTTAACTGCCCCATGAAAACCAGAGCAATCTCAGAGACAGGCTGTTAACATGTACATCAAGAAAAAGATGTTTAAAAAAAGAGAGACCAACACCTCAGTCAGGAAGAGAGCAACAAAAAGTAACAGAGGGCAGAAGGGAGAGAAAGAATACTGCAACAGTAAAACTACTGAAAAGAACAGAAGGAAGACACATTAGGGCCAGTCAAAAACCTATGGAGAATGGTCCTAGCAAAGCCCATCCTGGCCCTGGCAATGACATCAAACTTGCAATGTTTGGTAAAAAAGTGTCCATAAAAGAAAATAGCACAGCTACCAAGATGGATCTAGTACAGACTTTAAAAAAAAGCTCCAGAACAGGCCACTGCCCTGGTAGAATGAGCGTGAACAGAAAAGGAATGCTGCCTGTCAGGAAAAGAATAGCAAAAATAAATGGTCTTAGAAATCTAGGAGGAGATGGCTTGCTTAGGCACTGCCAAACTAAATTTCCTGGCATGAAAGGAAGCAAAAAGTTACTCAGGATTTTGTCTTGTCCAGGTAATATCTGAGCCATCTATAAATATTCAAGGTATGAAGAAACCTCACACTAGGATTCATTGGAGAAGGGAAGAAAGGAGGAAGATGAATGTATTGGTTCAATGGAAAAACCAATAACCACCTTTGGAAAAAAAGAATGAATGTACAAAGACACCCTGTCATGTGAAATGCCAAATAAGGAGAAATTGCCTAAGAGCTTGAAGTTTTGAGACCATCTTGGCAGAAGTAACAGTCACTAACAATACAGTCTTCCAAGTACAATCCTGTAGGGAAGAAAAAACTGCAAACTCAAAAGGAGACCAAGTCAGGTTTTCAAGAACATTAAGGTACCAAAGACATTCTTCGAGCCAGATATGAAGGACGCCACTTAAAACGGTTTGACTTCAAAACTAGAAACCAAAGGTGGATTCAGAGGCAGACAAGCTGCAGTGGCTGACAACTGAATTTTTAATAGGTGGGTGAATATGCCAAACCAGAAATGAGGAACTCTCACAAATAAGAATAATAGAAACTTCCACTGAAAAAGGGTCCAGGTCATGCTTAAGGCACCAAATAGAAAACCTCCTCCATTTAGTCATACACGATTTTCTAGTAGTGAGTTTTCTGGCCTCCTACAAAACCTGAAGCACATCATCAGAAAACTGATGTCTGAAAGGAGTCAAAGCTCCATTACTCAAAGTGTTCAATGAATTGTGGACAAGTGAAGGTGAATGAAAGATGCCTTGTCTTGTAAGGTAAGATTCACCCTGTGAGGTAATTTGATACAGGTGCCCGGGCCAGATGGAAAAGGTGAAGCAAGTGCTGTCTAGGTCAAAAGGGAGTCAACAAGATTTTTGGTGCATCCCACAGGATCTTGTGCAGGATCTTTAGTGGTAGAGGAAGAGGAAGGATAGGCACACAAACATCCCCCTTCCAAGAGAAAGACACGGCATCCACTTTTCAAGCCGGAGATCTTGGTACACTGGAACAGAATTGGAGAAGTTGCCTGTTCAAAGGGAAGGCAGAGGAGTACCCCACTGATGTACAATGCCCAGAAACACCTCCCTGTGAAGCATCCATTTGTGAGGATTCCTGGACTTGCTCAGAGTCTGCCACCAAACTGTGCCCCTAAGGAACCACCTGAAGAACTATGATGGACAGCAAAATTCCAAGCCTGAAGATCCAGCCTGCAAAGATGGTAAACCTTTTTGCCCCCTTGCTTGTTCATATACCACATGACTGTGGTACTGTCTGCAAAAACCTTTAGAGGACCTGGAACTGAAAGGGAGTAAAAAGCCTGGAGAGCTAGAATAAGCACCCTCATCTCCTTTATGTTGATACTGTTGTCAGTTGACGAAGGACCAAAGACTCTGCACTTTTATGTTGTTAAAGGAGGCTGCCCAATCATCTCTGTAAAGCTCATAAGTTTGGAGAAGAACCTGAAAAGGCAGACCTGGATTCAGGGAAATCTGGTGAAACCACCAAGCTTGAAACAAGGTACGAGGGTGACCAGATACTCCCGATGTCAGCAATGCTGAAGCCAAACAGTCTTTGAGATACCAGTGAAATTTCCTGATGTAGAATTTGACAACACAGTGTAATCAGAGAGAAACTGACAGAGTGCGCTAAGTGAAAAGACTAGCTCTGACAGTTTTCAAGTGAATTTGAAAAGCTGCTAAAGAATAATTGAGACTATAAAATATTACTTGATAAGAATAAATCAAGGAATACTTAGAAAAGATTTGGGAGAGAGAATGGAAACTTAATTTACATAGAAACAATGAGAAGGAATTTTCATTTGGGAGGGGAAGAAAAAAGTTATGTACTAACCATAATGTTCATTCTGAGTAGTTGCTTTTCATTTGTATTCAACCTGTGGGACTCAGATTTTCTAGCATCAGATCAGAGCAACAAGCACCTCCCCTACCCATAATGCTCCCCGTCTCCCTTTTCTCCTCAGATCAAGTTTGCTGCTGACCATAACACCTTGACCCTAACCCAGAGTGTAACAATTTGGAATTAGTACCTTGAATTACCTACCTAATGCATCTCACACACACACAAAAAAGCAGGGGAAAGGAGAGATGACTGAATACAAATGAAAATCAACAACTCAGATGAAACATTATGGCGAGTACATAACTTTTTTATCTGAAGCTGTTTTCATTTGCTCTTCAACCTGTGGGACACAGTCCCCAGCTACCACAAGACCCTGGGAGGATATTCTGAAGCACGGTGGAGCCAAAGGATGCTCTGCCTCTGGACAAGAGATCAAACTTATAGTGGGTAACAAAAGTGTGAAATGATTCCCAAGTCACCAAAGAACAAATGTCATCTAATGAAACCCTAGACCAAAAGGCCTCTGATGCAGCCACAGACCTAGTAGAATGTGCCTTAATTTGACCTGGTGGAGACAAACCTTTGGCTGTATATGCCTGAACTATGCACCGAGAGACCCAACGAGCAATAGTCACCTTTGACACAGGTTTCCCTAAGACGGGCTTAGAAAATGAAACACAATTGATCTGACTTGTGAAAGGACTTAGTTCTATGCAAAAAAAAAAAAAGTGCAACTGCCTATGAACATCAAGCAAGTGCAATTTATACTCTCCCTTATTCTGAAACTTGGAGAAGGAAACAGGGAAAATGATAACCTGATTAATGTTGGATTCTGAAGCCACTTTCGGGAAAAAGGAAGGGTTCTTGTGCAAGGACACCCTATCTTTATGGAACACCATATAAGGAGGCTGAATAGATGAGGCCTGAATCTCCAACACTCTTGGCTGAAGAAATAGCTACCAGAAAGGCTGCCTTCCAAGACAGAAATTGCAAATCCACTGCAGCTGCATGTTCAAAGGGGGAAGAAACCAAAGCTTGTTTAACTAGAGGAAGATCCCAAGGTGGCACAGGGTCCTTGATTGACAGCCAAAGTAAAAAGGTACCTTTAAAAAAGGCTTTACAAAGCTTGGAAGAAGCTAGGGAAGCCAAACTTCCTGCTGTATGAAAACTGTAAATAGCTGCCAGCTAAACCTTAGCCGTTGAGAAGCTGGCACCCTGATGAAAAATAATGGCCAAAAACTCCAGAACAGCAGGAACTAGAGCAGTAAAAGCATCCAAACCATGTTGGGATGCCCATATCAAAAAACTTTTTCACTTAATGAAGTAAACTTTCCTAGTGGACGATTTGTGAGCAGCTACCAAAATCTTAACTGGAGAAGACAGCCCAGGAGTCCTAGCTATCATTGGAACTGGAGCAGCCAAAGCTGCAACCTTCAGACTGACTAAATCTGGGTGATGGATCCCTGAGGGATGCGAGATCAGATCCAGAAAGTTCAGTCGTGTACACTTACCATAAATGTAGATGTTGAGTGTATTCACTGTTGCAGTCATCACATTTGGGTTATCCCTGCCAGGGTAGACCTCAATCGTCCCGAATACCAGATGCATAGTATTTCATCAGTTGCAGTCACCCCAGGACTGACATCAGGTCATCAGTATTAAAAATTAAGGCAGCCGATGCCATTACATCAGTTTTTCTTGCCCTGTCAGGAGCCCCCCAAGAGGGAGCTAGGTTATGGTTGAAGAACACCACCAGTAAAAAGTAATACCAAGAAATCCTTGTAAGGATAGACAGAGAAATTGAGAGAGAGACAAGGGGGATGGAGGGAGGGAAATGAGGACTGCAACAGTGAATACACTCGAACATCTACATTTATGGAAAGTGCACACAACTGTACTATGTTCTTCGTGTTTCACTGTTGAAGTCATCACATTTGGGTTGATTCCCAAAGCTGAAGAAAAGGGTGGAGCCAGTCAAGAAGACTGGGGGCTGGCTAGGATGCCCTGCAAGACCGCTCTGGCAAAGCCTGCCCTGGATTTGGAGAAGATAGGCAGGTGGTAATGCTTGGTGAAGGTATGAATCGATGTCCATGTTGCAGCCTCCAGGATGTCCCTGATGTGGACCCCTCTGAGGAAAGCTGCAGAGGTGGAAGATGCTCTTGTGGAATGTGTCCTGACCCCCTTGAGGGGAGGTTTCCCATGCTTCTTGTAGCAGGAATGGATGCAGTGTGCTATCCATTTGGAAATGGTTTGTTTGAATATGGCCTTGCTCTCTGCTCCTGCAGCAAAGCTGACTAACAATTGATCAGTCTTTCCAAATGATTTAGTCCTGTCTTGGTAGAATCTGAGCTGTTTGTGAACATCTTGATTGTGCAGAATCCTTTTCCCCTTGTTTTGTGGGTTAGGGGAAAAGGTGGCCAAATGAATGGATTGGTCGAGAGCCACACTGGACACCACTTTTGGCATGAAAGATGGGTTAGTCCTAAGGGAGACCCTGTCAGCATGGAAAATGATGAAGGGCTCTACAGCCATTAGTGCTTGTAGCTTGGATACTCTTCTAGCTGAAGTGATGGCCAAAAGCAAGGCTGTCTTCCAAGAGAAGAACTTGGACTCTGCTGACGCTTGCTGGTTCAAAGGTGGGCAGGGTGAGCTTTTCCAAAACAAAGTTAAGGTCCCAAGCTGGGGTAGGTGTTGCTCTGGGGGGCCTCAAGTTGTTAGCCCCTCTTAGGAACTGTTTGATGAGAAGGTAGGAGAAAAGAGGTGGCTCTGTGCTGAAATAAGCAGAGATGGCAGAAGCATGAATTTTAATGGAAAAAAGATGTGTAGTAGGTCAGCCAGGTAATCCAGGATGATGGTAGGGAGGGCTGTGCAGTTCCAGCTCCCTTAGCCTGGATCCAGCTACAAAACCTTTTCCACTTTTCAGCATAAGACTTTCTAGTGCTAGGGCATCTGGCCTCATGTAGAACATCTAGAACTTGTTTGCTTAGATTGGCAGCTTGTGCAGTGGTCAGTGAATAAGCTAGGCTGCCAGACTGGAGGGTCTGCAATTGGGGATGCATGAATTCTCCATACCTCTGGGTCAGGAGTGTTGGGATCTGAGGGAGATGCCATGGTGGCAGTGGTGACAGGCTGCGCAGCAGAGGGTACCAAGTGCTGTTATTGCCTGTTTGGAGCAATCAGGATTGTCCTTGGTTTTTCCTCCCTTATTTTGAGCAGTACCCTTGTAATGAGTGGTAGGGGGGTGCATAGACTGAGAGGTTGACCCACTGGAATGATACAGCATCCACTTTCCAGGCCTTGTTGTGAGGTTCCCTGGTGCAGAATCTGCTGAGCTGATAGTTGGAGTGGGAAAGTAAGAGGTCGGCCTTATGGGTGCACCACTTCTGGGTTACAAGGGTGAAGGTTCTTTAGTCTAGCTGCCACTCATGTGGGTCCAGAAGATTTCTGCTTAAGTTGTCTGCCACAGAGTTTAGAGAGCCTGGCACGAATTGTGCTAACAGGTGTAGTTGCATGGCTGAGGCCGTGTGCCAAAAGGTCATGGCGAGTCTGCACAGACGGTACGAGTGAGTTTCTCCCTGCTTGCTGATATACCACATCACAGTGGTGTCTGTTTTGATCATTAGAGGGCCCAAGGACAGTAGGGATCTCAAGGCTGTCACAGCTTGCTGAACAGCTAACACCTCTTTTTGGTTGATGTGCAGATGTATTTGGTTTGGGCTCCATTGGCCCTGAATGCACCTACCATCCAGGTGTGCACCATAGGCATAGCCTGATGCGTCTGTGGTGAGGGCCTGGACGGCGTTGGGGTTGCGTTGTTGTGGTGGTAAGCTGCTGCTCATCAAAGAAAATCTTTCCTTAAACAAGGTATCATTGGTATAAGAGTTTCCAGGGTCTTGGGAGTGTTGACACCAAAAGCTTTTTAGGTACTATTGTAGTTTCCTCATATGCAGTCTGGCATGTGGAATGAGTAGAATGCAAGAAGCCATGAACCCCAGAGCTTGCAGGATTTTCCTTGCGGATAACTGGGGTCTGGTGGCTAGTTGAGGGAAGTAGGTTGTCTGGTAAGTTTGTTTTTTCTGGAGTAAGGAATGCCATCTGGGATGCCATGTCCAGGCTTGCTCCCAGGAATACAATATTTTGCGTGGGTACTAGTTTGGTCCATTACAAAGGTCAGGTGCTTTAGAAGCTTTTCCTGACTGCCTGAATCGGGCAGTTATCTAAGTATGGGTAAATTTGAATATTTCTTTGTCTGCAAAAAGCAATGGCGGGAGCCAGGCAACTCAAGGAGCAGCGGATAAGCCAAAGGGAAGAGCAGAGAACTGAAAGTGCAGTGATCCTGCCCTGAAATGTAGGTATTTCCTGCAAGATTCCCTGATTGGGATGTGTAGGTAGGTCTCTTTTAGGTGTAGGGTGGCTAACCAAGCATCATTGGAGAGCATAGGTAGAAGTTGCCAGAGGGTGAGCATTTAGAATTTTGGTATCACCGGGAAAATGTTTAAAATGGATAGATCAAGGATGAGGCACCAGGTGCCCTCTTTTCTGGGTACCAGAAGAGTCTGGAGTAGAAACCTTGGCCTACCTTTTCTGCGTGAACATGCTCTATTGCCCTCAGGGGGAGCAGGGAAAGGACTTGCTTTTTGACCTTGGCCCAGTGGTTTGGGAAAAGATCTGGGAACCCCTTTGAGGTTGGTAGAGTGTAGAAATAACATTTGCATCCTTGGGACACTATGTTGAAGACCCATCGGTCATTGATAATGGTGGCCCAGAGTGCTTGCCTGGAAGGAGGGTATTCCTCCTAGGGGCAAGAGCAGGTGGGCAGAGGGAGGGGGTGGAAGTGTTACGTCATTGTGAGTTCTTACCATGGTGGGTGGCTTAGCACTCCCTGGTTTTGAAGAGGAGGAACTCCATTGCTTAGATCTCTACATTCCCTAGGACTGCTGTCTGGGGGGCCTGCTTCCTCGGGGTCTGGGCTGAGCTAGAGGGGGCAGGAAAAGACCAGTGTTTGGAGGGGCAATTGCTACTGAACCTCGGTGGCTGGACCTGCAAGACGTCTGTCTGCATAGATATAGCTTTTTCTTCCATCTTTTTTAAGACCTCCTCTGCCTTGGTGCCAAACAAGTTGTCTTTGTGCAGTGGTGCGTCCAATAATTTGGATTTGGCATGGTCTGGCAAGGGCTGTTCCTTTAGCCAAGCATGCCTTCTAAGGACAGAACCAGTGACTGCTGCCCTGCAAGATGCTTCTAGGGTGTCAAAACCACATTGAAGTTGTGCTTAGTTACTTGTCTTGCAGAATGCGCAAAGTCTTGTAACTATTTTCTGCACAAGCAGGAAAAGATATTTTTTGTTTGAGGAGCTCCATGGTATGTTGCTGATATTTCACTACATGGAACTGACAATTTAGTGCTCCTAACAGCAAGAGTAGCAGAGGTGTATATTTTTGTACCCCATCTGTCTAATGCACGGGAATCCCTATCTGAGGGGGAGGGATTCTTAGAAGTTGCTTTAATTCCTTTAGGTCCTTGAGAGATAACCTTGGGGTCAGCAGTTGGATTTTTGAAAAGAAATTTATGGGAGTCAGGGACTCTATAGTACCTGCCTGGTTTCCTGGGAGCAGGAGGGAGGGTGTCAGGAGTCAAACTGGATTCCATAAAAAACATCCACAACATACAGGACATGAAGAAAGGCCAGAGGTCCATGCTGTGGAAGATCTAAGAATTCCATGAGTCTTTTTTGAGGGTAGTCCTGACATTCCCATTGGAAATGCTCCCTTAAGGTATGTAGGGTTTCCTCAAATGAAAAGTCCTCTGGTGGAGAGGCTGAAAGGATGGATTCCACTGCATCAGAATCCTCATAAGCTGAGAAGGGTTGCATATCTTCATATTCAGATGCATCAGAGTCATTGGACCCCTGTTCAGATAAAACTACTGGGGACAAATCACTTTCTATTGGAAGAGGTAGCCTGGCTTCCCCTGATGAACATTATAAAGTCTTCCGCCATTTTAAGCATCTGTGACAGAGGCAAGGAAGCAGGTGCCTGAGATTGGGTTGCTGGTTTCTTGGGTGTGGTTCATACTCTGGGCCTCAGAAACTTGGTAGCTTTCGAAAGAACGGTAGACGTGAAAGAAGTCATCTGTCTGTGTCGAGAATCGGTAGTGCAAAGTACTTCCTCAGAAGCTGGTGCCTGCTCAGTGGCTCCGGACCCATCCAAGGTAGATACATCCGCAGGAACCTTAGTTGAGTCTCGCGGCATACCAGACTCCAAAAGGGTCTCAGTAGTGGCCTGTGAATCCACAGAAGCGGGCTTCAGGGGCTGCAAAAGTGCCTCACCAAGGACCACAGAACTGACTAGCTTAGCGGAAGCATCGACAGTTGTGGACCTGTGCGGTATTTATCTTTACATTTTTTCAGAAGATCTGCTGTTGGATGGCGTACCGAAGCCATTTCGGAATTCAACAACTAAGAGTGAAAATATCTAGCTACAGTAAGGACCCGACGACGTATAGTTCTGGCATTGAACAAAGCACAAAAGCGACAGCGGGGGATGTCATCGTTTGGGCCTAAGCAACTGATGCAGTAAGAGTGAAAATCTCTGTGTGGTATTTGCTTTCCACAGGCGAGAGAACTTAACTTTTTCTGACATCGGCTAGAGTAAAAAAAAAAAAAGGATCCTTAATGGGGTACTTAGCTTTAGAAGACTTCAACTTTAATTCAGAAGTGAAAAACTCAGGTAGTGTCCGACCGGCACTTGTGCGAACTGCTTTTGGCTCCTCAGAAAGAAATACTGATGTAATGCAGTCAGTTGCCTTAATTTATAACACTGACGACCTGACATCAGTCCTGGGGCAATGGCAACCGATGCAGAAATACTACGCCTCTGGTATTCAGGCCAACTGAGGGCTACCCTGTCAGGGATAACCCAAATGTGATGACTAACAGTGAAACACGAAGAACATCTGGATCCAATGACCAAGGAGGACACACTTCATGAGACGATACATGGGGAACCATACTTGGCGAGGCCAGAAGGGGATAATGAGGATGACTAAGCTCCCTATCCGTCAAGTTTTCTGAATGAACTTTGGGATCAAGGGAAGTGGAGGATAAGCATACAGAAGACCAGAGTGCCAAGGATGAACCAGAGCATCTCTGGGAGTCTCCTCCCAGAGGGTGGTTCAGAGTGAAATACTCGCTGCAGTTTGCGTTGGAAGGAGAGGCAAAGAGATCACAGCAAGGCCGACTCCATTTAAGGAAGATCTCTTCCGCTACTGAAGGACTCAGAGACCACTCGTAAGGCATTAGAATAGATCTGCTGAGTCTGTTCGCCAGAATGCTGGATCTCTCCAGAATGTGCATTGCCACCAGAAAATAGCCAGTGGAGATATCCACTTCCACAATCTCATGGCTTCGTGATAAAGGGGATAAGACCTGGTTCCCCCATTTGTTGATGTACTAGACTACAGACATATTGTCTGTCTGAATAGCAATCATCCTTCAGGGAAGATGGGCGTGAAGAGCTTGCAATGCCAGTAGCACTGTCCTCATCTCCAGGACGTTGATATGCAGTTTGGTCTCCAGGTAAGACTACATGCCATGGACTGTCCTTCCCATACAATACCCTCCCCACCAGAGTTGGGAGGTGTACATGGTTAACAGGGCCAGAAGGATAAAGGGATGTCCTAGAAGATGATCCGGGGATTGAAGCTACCAAAGAAGCAAATCCCTGCAGGCTCAAAATGAACTGGATGGGATAAAAATAGATATAGTAAGGACCAATGGACTAAAGTCCACTGGAGAACCCTCTTATGCAGATGACCAGTGGGAGGGAGGGTGATTTTGACTGCCATGGACCCCAATGCCTGAAGAACTACTTCCACAGGGGAATAATGTGTCTGAACAATGTACAATACATGATGTCTGAGAGATTGAAGTCTGTCCAGGGTCAGAAAAACCTTGCTCTGAATTGTGTCTAACCGGACTCCAATAAAGTCTAGAGTTTGAACTGGGTCCAAAAGGGACTTGTTCAGATTTATGGTTATGCCTAACTGATGGGGAGTTTGGAGGAGCAGATCCCTGGCTTGGCAGAGGGGATGCCTGGTGGGGGCAGAGAGGAGCCAATCATCCAGGCAGGGGAATACCTGGAATCCCTGCAGCTGCAGGTGAGCCGCCACCACCACTGCCACTTTGGTAAACATCCTGGGGGCAGTGATGAGACCAAAGGGTAGCACTCTGAATTGGCAATTATTGGCCCCCAGCCTAAAGCGGAGGAACCCGAGAGTGCCAGCCCATTTTGATGCGATAGTGTGCATCCTGGAGGTACACTGACCTGAGGCAACATCCAGTTGTTTTTCTGCAAAAAAGGGCAGAATGGACTGGAGAGTGACCATCCTGAATTTTGTCTTGGCAACCTACAAGTTTAGGATTGAAAGATCCAGAATGGGTCCTAAGTCCCCTGTCGTCTTTGCCACTAAAATGAACCTGGAATAGTTGCTTAACCTTGACTCATCTGAGGGGACGAGCTGGATGACTTGTTTTTCGAGCAGCTTCGAAATTTCCAGTGCTGCTTCCTCCCTTTGCGTGGATTGAATGTCCGGGAGGTGTTTGGACGGGATTGGTCTTTGAATGAAGGAGAAGGAGTAGCGTCTGGATATGATTTGCAACACTCAACAATCATCTGTAATACACTCCCAGGCTGTTGGGTCTAGTGAGAGATCCCCAACTGCCTCTAGAGGCAAGCAGTTGGGCAACCCTTCAGGGCTGCTGCTTGGGTCTGTCCAGGAAAGAATCCTGAGACCCCCGGTTTCTCAGACCAGCACTATCATGAGGGCGGCACCTGTCATATCCCCCTTTGCCTCTGGGGGAAGACAAATCTTGAGCATCATGGGAATAGCCCAGAAACTTCTGGAACCACAACATCTTCACCCCTTGGTATTTCAGGGAAACGGATTGTTGAGGAGTTGAGAAGTGGATCCTGACGGCAAACAAGGTCTTCCATTCTCTCTCGCTCTGGACCAAGGTGTCTCGTACAGTCTTTCCAAAAAGAATTGAACCATCATATGGGGCATTAGTGCAGAACGCCTTAAAGGACTCTGAGAAGGCACAAAGTTGGAGCCAGGCAGGACGCCTGATGGCAACGCCTGTACCGGCACTTTCAGTAGCATGGGACAGGAGTCGCACAGAGGTGTTGGAAACTGAAGTGAGGGTGGCCATATGGGAAGATAGCACCTTCTGCTCCACTGCCAACATGGATCCTGGGGCAGATTTGGTGACCTCCTTGACCAAGACTAGCTGAAGTATGATTACATGCCAAATAGTTCAGCAAAATGTGGCTGAAGGGTAGACCTTATTTCCAAAACTGTCCATGGCCTGGGACTCTCGGTCTGGTGAATGGACCACAAAGCTCTTCTGAGAGAGCTCTTGCTTGGTGGCAGCCACCACCACCATGGCATCAACCTGGGACCCCATAGACCAGTGCTGCTTGTGCACTTAAAAACCTATCAGGGTGCTTGGGAATAGGCTCTACCGTGTCTGGCTCCTTCCATGCCCAAGATGTAACTAAATCCACAAGTGGATCCGCAGGAGGGGGGCAGCCAGGAGGTAGAGGGTCCTGTGCCAAATGCCTCCAGAAACACCGACTCATCTGGGTTGGGTTTTTGGACAGACCACTCCCCACACTGGCAAAGGATTTCCATTTGGAGACATCTTCCAGGGGTGACTGAGGGGAACCCTCCCTTTAATCCAAATCAGTATTCATTGTGAGGGACTCTGGTGGTGAGTCCAAGTACCTCCTTTTAAAAGTATGTTTCAGAGGAGCTTCCTCGGGGGGCGGGGGGTTCTCTGGGGAGGAGTCAGAAACTTGTGGCTGTTCCTGTGGGGGAACTCACTGGTGCAGGGAGGTAACAGGCTGTCCCTGAGGGGGCAGGATGGCGGAATCTAAACCAGAAAAAGAAGGAGCCAGGACAAACTCAGAGGAGGATAGTGGCAAGGGTCCCATCGGAACCGAAAGGACCCTCTTCACCATGTTGAAAGCAGAAGAATGGATCTCGGAAGCTTGGGGCTGAGATCAGGTCCGTAAACTCTGTGTTGACAGGGGAGCTGCAGCAGAGCCTCCTGGTGTCAAAACTCTGACTGGCAGGGCCGACTCCAAAACCCCTGGAGCCGACATCACCCCCTTGGATCCAGCACTGAGGCTACGGCTCTGAGATGGCGTCTTGGTACCAGGTACCATCGGCACCGATCCCTTGACAACAAGAGGCCTCAGACCCATGAGCTCTGAAACCGGGGGTCGGATCGGAGAAAGAATAATGGGGATAAAGGAGGACTGCATGCTCACAGCCCTGGTGGGGGAGGGGGCAGGCAAGATTCCCATCTGGATCTAGGTCCGGATGAATTTCCACATCATGCTGTCCACCTCGGCTTTGGAGAGGCTGAGGGTGGACCTGGAGGAGAAGCCACAGAAACAGGGGTGAAGTGATGCCAGGAAGAGGCCGATAACTGGGAACAGCTCTGAGAAACCTCGGGCTCTGGGGAAAAAACATGGAAAATGGAGCCGAAGGGAGCCCATGCTGACAGCTGGGCAAGACTTGGCCGGAGGTTCAGCCGTGGAAATGCAGTTGGGGGACCACTTTCTGGGCCTGCCACAGTCCTTGTGCATCTCCCCGCCCTGGACCTCACAGTGGGGGAGGTTGAGTCCCAGAGGCTGGGGAAGAGGAAGCAGGAGCAGCGGTAGATGTTGCAGCAGGGGCCACCGAGGAAGCTGGAGGAAGGAGGCCCCTGAGGATCAACTTTATTCCTCCTGTTGATCAATGTGCGAGGGTTGAATCCTGTGCAGATCAAACTGGCTGTGTCCACATGGGGAACCCCTAGGCAAATCATACACAGTGTGGCCATCAGAAGGGGGAGGTTTCTACCCACACCCTGTGCATTTCTAGAACCCTAGCTTGGGAATCTCAGCCAAGGTGATGGAAATTACCCACACCAATATACACACACACCATCAAGACAGAAAGAAAAGGGAAACAGGGGGCCTTTTTTCAAGTTTGGAGGGCCTTAGGTTCTATGGCGGCGACCATAACGCTTCTCCCGTGTGCTCGGTTACATGAGAATTCTACAGTGGACTCTAGCTGTACAATGATCCCTGTTGAAAATGTCGTATCCAATACAACTCAGTCGAATCTGTTGGTCGTCCCTCATATGGTGGATATATTCTCCGGACATTTTGGAGGGACGACCCTTTGCTCCAGCCCCAGCCCAAGCCACAGTGACCATGGACGCCTCCCAACTTGGGTGGGGGGAATTGTTCGGGCAGGACAGTCCAAGGCCTGTGGTGCCCTGTAGAGACCAGCTTGCACATAAATGTATTAGAGATGAGGGTGGTCCTTTTAGGGTTGCAGGCCCTACATGCCTTTCTTTCTCTGGAAACTACTGCAATTCAGTCAGACATGTCAGTGGTCTGGTATGTCAACAAACAGGGAGGGACCAGATCTTACCCCCTTTGTCGCAAGGCCATGAGAGTGTGGGAATGGGCGATCTCCACCAGTTGTTTTTTCATTGCAACACACATTCCGGGATGGTCCAACATCCTAGCGGACAGGTTAAGCTGGACTATTCTGATGCCTTATGAGTGGTCTCTGAATTTTTCAGTAGTGGAACAGATCTTCCGTGAGTGGGGTCGGCCTTGCTGCGATCTCTTTGCATCTCCTTCCAACACGAAGTGCAGCGAGTTTTTCGGTCTGAACCCCCTGCCAGGGGAGTTCCCCAGAGATGCTCTAGTCCATGCTTGGCCTCCTGGTCTTCTGTATGCTTACCCTCCAGGACCTCTCATTCCGAGCTTTCTACAGAAAGCTCGACTGGGGAGCAAGGTGATCCTCATTGCCCCATTTTGGCCTCGCCAGATATGGTTTCCCTTCCTTTGGTCTCACCTTCTGGCCCCGCCTTGAATCTCATTCAAGATCTGATTTCACACCCTTCGAGGGTTCCTCATCCAAATCTGGACAGTTTGAAGCTCACAGCTTGGCTGCTCCAGTTCCCATGATTGCTAGGACTCTGGGATTATCCTCCTCAGTTAGATCTATTTTGGTGACTGCTCATAAGTCTTCTACCAAGAAGGTTCATCGCAGCACATGGAAACATTTTTCCCTTTGGGTCTCTCAAAGCAGTTTAGACCCTTTCATGGCTCCTATTTCAGCCATTCTTGATTTTCTAGCTGATATTTTTCAACACGGAGCTAGTTCTTATACTGTCAAGGTTCAGTTGGCTGACATTTCTCATTTTCATGTGGGTGAGAATTCTGTCTCTAGTCTCTTCTAGGCCGTGTAAAGCCTTTATTAAAGGCACTTTTCTGTTACGCCTCCCGGTCAAGGATCCTGTTCCCCTCATGGGACCTTACTATGGTTCTTCAAGCTCTAGTCACTCCGCCTTTTGAACCTGCTGTAACCACAGATCTAAAATATTTATCTTGGAAAACAGCATTTCTGGTGGCTATTACCTCTGCCAAAAGGGTTTCAGAACTGCAGGCCTTGTCTGTCAAAGTTTCTTATATGTTTTCTCACAAAGATAGGGTTTTCCCTTTGGACCAATCCATCCTTTCTTCCTAAGGTGGCATCACCACGTAACATCAATCAGACCATCAATTTACCCATTTTCTTGCCTAATTTTGCTAACAAGATGGAATACAAACTTCACCTGCTGGATGTTCATAGACAGTTATTATTCTATTTACACAGGAAAACAAATTTCCGTAAATCTGGTCAATTGTTTGTATCCTTCTATGAACTCTTTTTGGGGAAACCTATCTCCAAGGTCACCATTGCTAGATAGATTTCTTCATGCATCCTTCAGGTCTATAAGGACAGAGGCATGTCTCCGGGTCAGGTGAGAGCTCATTCCACTAGATCCATGGCTACGTCTCCGGCCTTTTGGTCTACAGTCTCTTTGGATGATGTCTGTTCTGCAGTTACTAGGTCTTCATCTCATAAATTTATTTCTCATAACAAATTGGAATTAACTTCCAAAAAGAGAGCATCCTTTGGTTTCATGGTGCTCCGAAATATCCTTCCATGAGGGCCACCCAAGAGTTTAGTAGCTGGGGACTCTGCCCTACAGGTTGAAGACCAAATGAAGTAAACTACTTCAGATAAAGAAATTATGTACTCAACATAACATTCCATCTGAGTAGTTCTACTTGATTTGTCTTAAACTGTCCCTCTCTCCTTCCCACGGACCCTGGCATATGAACAGCCTACAGGCTGCAATTGTAGGTCAAGTATTTTTTCAGGTCATTAGCAAACTCGATCTGAGGGTTGGAAGGCAGTGGAGATGTATTATGGGTATGGGGAAGAGCTTGGAGCTCAGAGCAGATGCTAGTATGGTTGTCGGCTTAGATCTGATATGGATCCAGTATCCCACAGGTTGAAGACCATAGTAGAACTACTCAGATGGAACGGTATGGTGAGTACATAATTTCTTCTTCTCTACATTTTCAACCATTCTGATCAAACCTGCATCTGATCATGATTTTAGTTTGTTTGGATCATATATGTTTTTTATCCTGCGTAAGCAAATGGAATGAGAAACTTATCTTCTCGGTTTCATGCTCTTAAAGGTATGACATCCAATATTAAAATAATACTTATGTGCCTGATGATTCCATGCCTTCAAATCTTTCTAGCTAGGTTTGAGAACACTGTCTCTGAATGCTTTTTACTGGGTTATTTTTTTTATGTAAGATCACTTTCTGATTTAGGGCTGTCAATAAGAAGTCCCATTTATTAACACAGGCATATTCAGGGATTTTAAGTTTTTGAATCATACCACCACATCATCTTTTTTTTTTGGGGGTCATACCACCACTTTTTTTTCCTCTTTTGGAAATTAGAGCTTTGTTTTTTCCTTTCTATATAACTTGTCTACATTTACGGTAAGTGTACAGAACTGTACTATGCTCTTTGTGTTTCACTGCAGTCATCACATTTGGGTAGATTCCCAAAGCTAAGGTTGGGAGGAGGAATTTAAATAGCATTAGGATCAGTTATAAGGCCCTGTAAGACTGCAGTGGCAAAGCCAGCTCTGGATTTAGAGAAAATTGGCAAATGATAATGCGTGGTGAAAGTAAGTATAGAACTCCAGGTAGCAGCTTCTAGGATGTCCCTTGGTAGGGATGCCGCTGAGAAAGGCTGTAGAGGAAGATGCAGCCCTGGTTGAGTGGGGTCTGATGCCCTGTGGGATAGGTTTTCCATGGTGCTTATAGCAGAAATGAATGCAATGGCCTATCCATTTAGAAATGGTTTGCTTAGAAATAGCCTTCCCCTCTGCCCCTGCAGCAAATGTCACCCACAGTTCAGATTTCCATTGAGGTTTAGTCCTGTGCAAATAAAGTCTAAGCTGTCTGTGCACATCTAAGGAGTGCAGTATCCATTCCCCTTTGTTCTGTGGATTAGGAAAGAAGGCTGGCAAATGAATGGGCTGATTAAGAGCCACACTAGATACCACATTGGGCATGAAGGATAGGGATTGGTTCTGAGGGACACCTTGTCCACATGAAAGATGATGAAAGGCTCCACTGCACTAAGGGCCTGTAATTCAGATAACCTTCTTGCTGAAGTGATTGCTAAAAGGAACTCTGTTTTCCAAGAAAGAAATTTTAAATCTGCAGTATCAGCTGGCTCGAAAGGAGGAAGAGCGAGTTTCTCCAAGACAAAGTTAAGGTCCCAGGCTGGGGTTGGAGCTCTCGTGGGTGGTCTTAAATTTTTGGACCCGCTGAGGAACTGCTTGAGCAATGGGGATGAGAGAAGAGGGGAGGTTCTGTGTTATAATGAGCTGAAATGGCTGAGGCGTGAATTTTGATGGAGAAGAGAGACAGGCCCTTGTGAAGCATCTCAGTTAAGTATTGTAAAATCTGAGGTAAATTAGGCGCTGCTGTGCTCATCCCTTGAGATTGGTTCCAGGCACAGAATCTTTTCCATTTTTCAGCATAAGATTTTATAGTACTAGGCCGCCTTGCCTCTAAAATGATATCCATCACTGGTTTACTGAGGGTTGGTAACGGAGAGATTAGGTAATTAGCCAGGCTGCTAAGTTCAGTGTTGGAAGCAGAGGATGCAAAATCTGGTTCTCCTGCTGAGACAACAGGGAAGGAGTCTGAGGCAGGTGCCATGGGGCAACCATGACTCACTGCACAAAAGGGGGGTACCAGTGTTGGCATGGCCAATCTGGTGCAATCAAAATCATCCTTTGTTTGTCCTGTTTGATCTTTAGTAGTACTTTGGAGAGCAGAGGTGGGGGGGAGGCATAGACTGATGTTTTTTTCCAGCTGAAGGACAGAGCATTCACTTTCCAAGCTAGTTTGTGGGGAGCCCCTGTGCAAAATCTGTCCAATTGGTAGTACTGGGGGGAGGCAAACAGATCTATAGCTGGGCTCCCCATTTGCTTGTCAACGTGTTGAAAATCCTTGGTTCCAGTTTCCACTCATGTGGATCCATGAGGTTTCTGCTTAGTCCGTCTGCCAGTGTATTTAATTTCCCTGACAGGAATTGAGCTTGTAGATTCACTTGGTAGCTCAAGGAAGTGTTCCACAATGCCATTGCTAGTCTGCAGAGGGGGTAAGAATGTGTGCCCCCCTGTTTATGTACCACATAACAGTGGTGGTGGTGTCAGTCTTTACCATTAGTTGCCCTGGAAGAATGTGGTCCTTGAAGGCTGTCAAAGCATTCTGTACAGCTAACATTTCTTTTTGATTGATATGCAGGTGCATTTGACTTGGGTTCCATTTGCCCTGAATGCACTTCCCTGCCAGGTGAGCCCCTCATGCATAGTCTGACGTGTCTGTTAGGGTTTGGGCGGCAGGGGGGTAGTGTGAATGGTAGTCCCTTGTTTTGGTGGCAGGCCTCTGCCCACCAAAGGAACTCTAGGCATGGGCAAGGTATGATAGGAATCATTGCTTCCAGATCCTAAGAATGCTGACACCATGGGCATTTTAGATCTCGTAGTTTCCTCATATGCAGTCTTGCATATGGAATTAGAAGAATGCAGGAGGCCATGAACCCCAAGGCTTGCAGTATTTGCCTTGCAGATAGCAGGGTTTTTGCAGCCACTTGTTAGAAGTAGGTTGTCAAATTTATCCGTTTCTCCGGCATGAGGAAAGCCATCTGGGAAGCTGTATTCAAGCTTGCTCCCAGGAATATAAGTTGACAGGGTACCAGGTGTGATTTATTTTCGTTTATGGCGTACCCAAGACAAGTCAGCACCCTTTGTACAAAGGCCAGATGATTCAAAAGTATGTCCTGGCTTTTTGTCTGAATTAGACAATCATCCAGGTGTAGGTATATTTGAATATTTCTTTGCCTGCAAAATGCAATGACTAGAGCTAGGCACTTTGTGAATACCCTGGGAGCAGTAGATAAGCCAAAGGGCAGTGCAGAGAACTGATAGAGCATGTAGCCTGCTTTGAAGTGTAGGTATCTTCTGCAAGACTCCCTGAGAGGGATGTGCAGGTATGCTTCTTTTAAATCTAGTGTTGCCAACCAGGCATCTTTGCCTAGCATAAGAAGCAACTGGTGAAGAGTAAGGCATCTTGAATTTTGAAATCAACAAAAAGGTGTTTAGAGTAGAAAGGTCCAGTATAGGACGCCATGAATCGTCTTTTCTGGGTACCAAGAAAAGTCTCAAATAGAAACCTTGTCCCTTTTCCTCTTCTGGTACCAAGTGAATAGCCCCCATGCTGGAGAGAAAGCACTTACTTTTGGGCCTCTGCCCACTGATTTGGGGGTAGATTTGGCCACCTGCTTGGTGTTGGTAACATGTGGAAGTGAAATCTGTAGCCTTGGGACACTATATTTACAACCCATTTGTCCTGGGTAATGAGTTCCCAGTTTTTGGCCTGCAGACCAATTTTTCCGCCTAAAGGAGCATTCAGTTGAGAAGTGCTTGGAAGCTTTAAAAGCAAGTCATTGAGACAGTTTTCCATAGAGGGGGAGTCTTACTACTCCCAGATTTGGGATGCGGAAGCCCCCCATTGCTTAGTCTTGTACATACCCTAGGACTGAAGCCTGGGGTTTCTGCTGTGTGGTTTGGATTGAGAAGACCTGGAAGGGGCCGGAAAGGACCAATTCTTAGAGGGCCAATGCCTACTAAATCTTGGAGGCTGAACTTGTAAGAAATATTTAACAGTTTGCATAGATTTAGCTTTATCTTCCATCTTTTTAAGAACTTCAACTTTGTTGCCAAACAGGCAGTCCTGATTTAAGGGAACATCCAACAGTTTAGCTTTAAGATGATCAGGCAAAGATTGCTCCTGAAGCCAAGCATGCCTTCTGAGTACAGACCCAGTGACAGCAGCCCTGTAAGAGGCCTCTAATGAATCAAATCCACATTGCAAAGCATATTTTCCAACCTGTTCAGCAGAATGCATTAAATCCTGTAATTCTTTATTTTCAGCACAGTCAGGAATCAACATTGTTTTCTGTTTAAGCAATCCAATAACATGCTGTTGATACTTTAACATATGAAACTGAAAGTTTAAGGCCCTAATGGCCAAGGTTGCAGAAGTGTAAACCTTCTTACCCCATCTATCCAGTGCCCTGGAGTCTCTTATCAGAAGGGGTAGGATTTTTTAGCAGTAGAGGCCTTAATACCCTTGGGTCCCTGTGAAAGTGTAAAAAGCACAGGAACAGTTCCAGTTAAAAGTCACGATCCACAATTTATTTTCAATACTTCAAACAGCAAAAAAAAAAGTCACTGGTTAAGCGCTTTCATCTACGAGATGTAGACTTCATCAGAACAAACTCTACAATTGATAATAGTGCTTATATAGCATTAAAAAAGGCGCCAAATTCATTAGTTACATCAATCAGCCGTAATACAGCTTAAAGTTGCAGATACATTCCAAAATGCACTCGCAGTACTAAATACAATAATAGATTAAACATATGTTAAAATCTGTCATTACTAGAATTTTATAAACTTCTACATAAAAATCGTGTAAAACTTTATACAATAAACTTAAAATGCTGAACATGGAAAAAATGATCACTATGCAGAAACTACATATAAAGACCTAGCCTACAAGTACTGTTGAAAACTCCAAGACAGTAAGGCATATGTGATCCTGAAAGTAAAGTGCTAGTCTAAAACTGATACACCAAAATTAATATAATTTATTCTTAACAGTTGATATACAACATATACAAGAGTAGTTTATTAGTAGATGTTAAAATGTAATTACTTATTGTACTAACCTAACTTTACGTAGGCAAAACGGATAGGAGATTAAGAGAAAGAATATATGACCACCAGTATTGCATACGTAAAAAGGACAATAATAATGCATTGTCTAGGCATTTAATTAGTAATCCCAATTGTATTGGATTCTTGTTTGGAATCCTAGAAGTGATAAAAAATAATCCTGGGGGGGGGGAGACATTAAGGGTCTAGTAGCAGAGAAAAAAATAAAATGGCAAATTAGGTTAAACGCTGCAATACCCCCAGGATTAAATGAATGTATACCCACCAAGCCCCTCATAAGGAATTAATCTATTAATATAGTGATAGGAATTAATCTAACTTATTGTATATGTAAATTTGAATTCACATTTAATTATACATAATTGTACTACTTTTGCTAGGTTAGTACAATAAGTAATTACATTTTAACATCTACTAATAAACTACTCTTGTATATGTTGTATATCAACTGTTAAGAATAAATTATATTAATTTTGGTGCATCAGTTTTAGACTAGCACTTTACTTTCAGGATCACATATGCCTTACTGTCTTGGAGTTTTCAACAGTACTTGTAGGCTAGGTCTTTATATGCAGTTTCTGCATAGTGATCATTTTTTCCATGTTCAGCATTTTAAGTTTATTGTATAAAGATTTACACGATTTTTATGTAGAAGTTTATAAAATTCTAGTAATGACAGATTTTAACATATGTTTAATCTATTATTGTATTTAGTACTGCGAGTGCATTTTGGAATGTAACTGCAACTTTAAGCTGTATTACTGCTGATTGATGTAACTAATGAATTTGGCACCTTTTTTAATGCTATATAAGCACTATTATCAATTGTAGAGTTTGTTCTGATGAAGTCTACATCTCGTAGATGAAAGCGCTTAACCAGTGACTTTTTTTTGCTGTTTGAAGTATTGAAAATAAATTGTGGATCGTGACTTAACTGGAACTGTTCCTGTGCTTTTTACACTTTTATGCTGTCGTGAGTTCCAGTTTGCATTCATTTGTCCCTGTGAAAGTCTCTGGATCCACAACAGGATTTTTAAAAAGGAACTTGTGAGAATCAGGAACCCTGTAATATCTATCAGGTTTTCTGGGAGCAGGAGGCAAAGAATCAGGGGCCAAACTAGATTCCAAAAAGGCATCATTAACAATGTCTAGTACAGGAGGTATAGCTAAAGGCCTATGCTGAGGCATGAGTAAGAAATACCTAAGCCTCATTTCAGAACTAGAAAAATCCTGGCTTCCCCAGTGGAAATGCTCCCTTAGTGTGTGCAAGGTTTCACCAAAAGAAAAATCCTCTGGAAGGGAAGCAGAGGGAATAGAGTCCTCTGCTTCAGAATCCTCATAAGTAGATAAGGGTAAATCCAGATAATCAGAAAAATCAGAATCCTGGTCAGAAGATTCATAAACAAATTCAGTACTAGGTCTCTTAGAAGGGGGTGGTTGGCTTCCCCTGATTAGAGTTATAAGATCTTCAGCCATTCTTATTTGTTTTTTAGGCATAGAGGCCTGAGCATGCGACCTGGGCGTCAGTTTCTTAGGCAAGATTTGGGGTTTAGGCCTTAAAGAAAGAGGCTGTCTGTTTAATATGCAAGTCCATAGGCCTGAATACACCCTCAGAAGCCGGTGCCTACACAACGGCTCTGGACCCATCCAAGATAGAGACATCGGCGGGTTCCACAGTTGAAGCATCTCGCGGCATACTGGACTATGAATGGGTCTCAGTAGAGGCTTGCAAATCAGATGTATGGGTATCAGGGGCTGCGAAAGCGCCTCACTGAGTACCAGCGAATTGGTGACTGGCTTAGAAGCATCGTCAGTAGCTTTGGACCTAGGAGGCCTATCTCTGTCTATCTTTGCATTTTTTTCGGAATACCTGTAGTCAGATGGCTAACCGACATTTCTGGATAATTGACCCAGGAACTGAAATATTTAGAGGCAAAAATACACAGACGAGGGATAGTGTGTTGATTAAATAAGGCACAAAACTGACAGCAAGGTACGTCGTGGTCAGGGCCCAGGCAAGGAATACAGCACGAATGAAAATCTTTGCGAGGTATTTGCTTTCCACAAGAAATGCAATTAACTTTTACTGACATTGGTAAGGAGCAAGAAAAAGTTTCCCCAACGGGGTACATAGCTTTAGTTGAAGACTTCGGTTCTGAAACTTGAAAACGAAATTTTCAGGAGTTGGCCAACTGGCACTTGCGAACTGCTTCTGCTTCGGGCACCGCATGGCAAGAAAGACTGATGTAATGGCGTCGGCTGCATGTTTTATACCAGACAATCTGACGTCATGGAAGAAGAGACGGCAACTGAGGCAGGACCCAAGACTTTGTTAATCAGACCAACTGAGGACTACTGCAAGCAGACAACCCAAATGTGATGACTGCTACAGTGAAACACGAAGATCATCAAATGATAACTTCAGATGGTAAATGTCAAGTGGAATAAGTTGATTTTCCCTAAGGTGTTTGGGGTTACTTGATTTGAAGGGGTACTTTACAGCTACACAGTTAAGGCTCATATATATAATCTGTAAGGCACCCAGGTATGCTAAACAGTCCAGAAGGTTTAGGATTTTTTTAATGAAGCGTTTGCATAGGTATTTTTATACCAAGTAGACTTCCGCGGATTCTTCTTTTACATAGACAGCAAATGTCGGATAGGGTTGCCAGCTATTTTGTTTTTCCCAGACTACCTGGAAATCAGATTGTCCAGTAGTCCAGAAAACACTGTACACGCTTGGGTATTCGGTTTCAAAAGCAGACATGAAATTTGTTAAACTGGCAAATTCACTATGCTTTTCTTTAAAATCACTGACGTGAAACTGCGAGGCAACTCAAGGAGAAAAAACATTAGTCTTTCTCAGATATGTCTATGATGTCATAAAATGGCAGAAAGTGGACAGGTAGGGGATGGGTGGGGTTAGAGGAGGTGCAAGGGGTGTGGTTGTAGTCCTATTTCAACCACAACAAAAGGTAGCAACCCTAATGCTGGACTTGTGAAGAAGGGGGCAGAAGTAACAGGGAACAGGTTTTTGGAAATGTAACAAGTTGGCAGGTTTTAAAAATTCCTTACAGAGCACTTTTATGGAAATGTTATTAGAACAAATGGTTGAATCTAAGAAAATAATTATTTTCAGCTGGGATATATGACTAACTGCCAACACATAACAAGGCCTTGTAAAAAAAAAAATCAATCAGAAAATGGAAATCAAAACCTAAGTCAACTAGAACTGTAATACAGAATACTTTCGCAGAGATAAAGGAACTGGAGGTGGACTCTTAAAAGAAGCACATTCGATAAAATAAATGGAATTTCTGGGAACACTACAGGCAGAATAATGAGGAAGAGGAGTAAGGCCTTAAGGCAAGAAATGAGCAATTTATGTAATGGAGTCAATGAAAATTAAATGTGCAAACGTCATGTCAAGAACAGTGGAAACGTTTGCTACAGTTTTTCTCTGCATGTAACCTCATGTTACTGGTTAAAATAGAGACTTAATAAAGATACTTTAAAAGAAAACAAAAAATGAGTTTCTGGTTCCCAGTGTAAACTACTAAGATACTTTAGTTTTGCACTGCATAACCTTTTGTTGTGTAGACCTTCTGTTTTTAACAGATGTGGCACTACTTCATAAAATTAAAGAATATGGCCAGTAATGTCGTACTATAGCAGACAGCTTAATTGTGTGCACCATATCACCATGCAATTTCTATCTGCCACACCAAAACACACACACAGCTTGTAAGTGGAGAAACAAACATCACTGCACTTGTATGCAAACCTTCATGTTATCTTCTGTCTGCTAAAATCGAAGGTGACTTCTTCAGCTTTGTTTTATTTACACTTCTGACATACTTAGTATAACTGAGCTGTCATGGGTAAGTTTTCATTTGTTGGAACATTCACGTAAATCTCTCCAAATTTGTCAGTTCAATGCTTATACCACACCACTTTCACATGTAAGGTCTGACAGCAGAACCAAGACCAACTTAATTAACTTTAAATGCTAGTAACTGTAAAAGAAAATCAAGGCCAGAATACTAAACAGTTGCCATGCTTTAAGTTCTATAACTAAGGAATGCGTATGCCTAAGATGATAATGTTTCAGTTTTTGTAATCTTCAGCAATGACTGGGGAACCTGTGCTCCTCACATGAAATTGCACGGACATTGGAGAGACGTTTTGCAGAGCTCCGTATTTTATTATTCAAAGAACTGTATGAAAACCACAAGTGGGAATGTAATACTGCACTGGCTACTTCGGTCAATTATTAGTGCCACAAAAAGGAGAAAAGTACAGTTTTGTACCTACTATAAATGTAGCTGTTGAGTGTTCACACTGCTGCAGTCATTACACTTGAGTTATATCCTGCCGTCAGGCGGTCCCTGCAATTGGCCTGAGTTCCAAAGTCTTGGTCCGGCGTCGGTTGCTGTCACTTCTTCCCCGAGGTCAGTGTGCCAGGGGTATATAAGATGCATCCAACGCCATTTTCTTCAGTTTATCTTGACCCAGATGTCAGGTGCCCCCAAGTAGGTAGGCAATACATATTGCTAATCAAAAATATGCAATAAAAACAATACCTTCAGTTACCAGCAAATACACCCCAAAAGTTGTATAGGACAGAAAGGTATAGATAAGTCCAGCTAGTTCAGAGGGGATGGAGGGAGGGTAACCTGGACTGCAGCAGTGTGAACACTCGAACATCTACATTTATGGTAGGTACAAAACTGTACTATGCTCATCGTGTTACACTGCTGCAGTCATTATACTTGGGTAGAATCCCAAAGCTGAGGTTGGGTGGCTGGACTATCAAGAGTTAGGATTGGCTATGAGGCCCTGCAGAACTGCAGTGGCAAATCCTGCTCTGGATTTAGAGTAAAGAGGCAGGTGGTAATGCTTGGTAAAGGTGTGCACTGAACTCCAAGTTGCAGCCTCCAAAACTTCCTTGGTAGGTACTCCTCTGAGAAAGGCTGTTGAAGTGGCTGTTGCCCTGGTGGAACGTGGCCTAATGTTATTTGGGACTGATTTTTCCATGCTGTGTGTAGCAGTACCGAATACAGTGTCCTATCCATTTCGACATAAGTCTGCTTTGAGATAGCTTTGCCCTGTGATCCTGCAGCACATGCTACAAACAGTTGCTCAGTTTTCCTGAAAGCCTTTTTGTCCAAGTAGAAGCGTAGCTGCCGGTGTATATCCAAAGAATGCAGAAGTTTCTCCCCTCTATTCTGGGGGTTTGGAAAAAAGTTGGCAAATGGTTTGGTTAAGAGCCACACTAGATACCACCCTTTGGCATAAAGGTTGGGTTTGTCCTTAAAGATACCCTGTCCTGATGAAAAATTATAAAAGGCTCCACTGCCATTAATGCCTGTAGCTCTGAGACTCTTCATGCTGAAGTTACTTCCAGGAGCAGAGCTGTTTTCCATGATAATAATTTTAGATTGGCTGTATTGGCTGGCTCAAAAGGTGGTAGGGGTCAGTTTTTCCAAAACGAAACTGAGGTCCCAAGTTGGTGTTGGCGCTCTCCAGGGCGGTCTTATGTTTTTAGCTCCTCTGAGGTACTGCTTTAGCAAGGGATGAGAGAATAAAGGAGGATCCATGTTGTAATGTGCTGAAATGGCAGAGGCGTGGATCTTAATTGATGAGAAGGATAGGCCTCTGTCCAGCATCTCAGTTAAGTATTGTAAAATCTGAGGAATGTTGGGAACAAGAGGGTCAAGGCTTTCAGCCTGGTTCCAGAAGCAGAATCTCTTCCATTTTTCTGAGTAAGCTTTCCTGGTGCTAGGCCTCCTGGCCTCCAAAATGACACCCATAACAGCTTTAGAGAGAAGTGTTGCCTGTTTGACTAATGTATCTGCCATGCAGCCAGGTTTAGGGTTTTGAGCAGACTGTGCAGGATCTGATTGTTTTGTTGAGTCAGGTCAGAATTTCAGGCAAAATCCATGGTGGGCCTTGAGCCAAGTTCCTTAAAATAGGGTACCAGTGCTGGCGTGGCCAGTCTGGAGCAATCAGGATCATCTGTGGTTTTTCTTGTCTGGCTTTTAGGAGAACCTCTGAAAGGAGAGGCAGTGGCGGGAAGGCATAAACTTTTAGGTTTTTCCAGCTGAACAGAAGAGCATCCACTTTCCATGCTTGTTTGTGATAAGTCCTTGTGCAGACTTTTTGTAGTTGGCAATTCAGTGGGGAGGCAAAAGATCTATGTCTGGGCATCCCCACTTTTGCGTTACCATGCTGAAGATTTGTGGATTCAATTTCCATTCATGAGGGTCCATGATATTTCTGCTTAGATCGTCTGCCAGAGTATTTTTCTTTCCTGGCAGGAATTGTGCTTGCAGGTGGACTTGATACGTTAGAACTGTGTTCCACAAGGTCATGGCTTGCCTGCATAGGGGATAAGAATGAGTGCACCCTTGCTTATGTACCACATTACTGTGGTGTTGTCTGTCTTTAGTAGTAATTGTCCTGGATGTAGAAGGTCCTTGAAAGCTGTTAGGGCATTTTGAACAGCCAACATCTCTTTTTGATTGATGTGAAGATGCATCTGGGTCTGTGGTCCACTTGTCCTGAATGCATTTTCCTGCCATGTGTGCTCCCCAAGTATAATCCGAAGCATCTGTTGTTAGAGTCTGCCTGGCTGTGGGTTGGGTAAAAGGCTGACCCTTGTTTAGATGACATGCCTGTGCCCAACATCGAAACTCCTGTTGTAGGCAGGGAATCATTGGTATTACTGCTTCTAAACTCTGAGTGTGTTGAGTCCAAACACTTCAGGTACCATTGTAATTTCCTCATATACAGTCTGGCATATGGTAGTAGTAGTATGCAGGATGCCATGAATCCCAGGGCCTGCAGAATTTTTCTTGCAGGGAGATGGGACTTTCTTGCCAGCAATTGAAAATATTGAGTTAGTTGAACTTGTTTGTCTGGCGTGAGGTACGCCATGTGGGACGTATTTAAGCTGGCACCCAGGAATATAATCTGTTGCGAGGGCACTAGTTTTGACTTCTTTTCGTTTACTGTGTACCCTAGAGAAATTAGCAACCTTTTTACAAACGCCAGATGCTGTAGAAGAATGTTCTTTGTCTCTGCTTGAATGAGGCAGTCGTCCAGGTATGGATATATTTGAATTCCTTTTTGTCTACAAAATGCAATTACTGGTGCCAGGCACTTAAGACTCTGGGTGCAGTAGATAAGCCAAAGGGCATTGCAGAGAATTGGTAGTGCATTGTACCAGCTTTGAATCTGAGGTTTCTTCTGCAATTTTGTCCGATAGGGACATGCAGGTATGCCTCTGAGGTCCAGAGTAACAAGCCAAACCTTCCTGCCCAGCATGGGTAGAATCTGGTGTAATGTCAACATTTTGAATTTTGGAATATCCAGGTAAGTATTTAGAATTGAAAGGTCTAGTATGGACCTCCAGGCCTTGTCCTTTCTGGGGACCAGGAAGGGTCTCGAGTAAAATCCTTGTCCCTGCTGTGGTACTTTTTGAATAGCTCTCATGTCCATGAGGGCTGAAATTTGTTTTTGTGCCTCAGCCCATTGATTTTGTGGCAGGTCTGGCATTCCTTTTAGCCTTGGTAAAGTATGAAAGTGGAATCTGTAACTTTGAAACAATATTCAGGACTCATTTGCCTTGGGTGATTGTTTGCCAGATTTGAGAAAAAAGTGCTAGTTTCCCCCCTAAGGGGGCTTCCAAAAGGGAAGTGCTTGGCGTACGAAGGGGGAAGTCATTGTGACTGTTTCCTGTAAGGTTGAGACTTGTCCTCACCACCTTTTGGGGTTGAGGTGCCCCACTGTCGTCTGTTTGAGCCTTGGGGTGGAGATCTGCCTCTTGGGTGTCTGTATCTGCCTCTCTATGGCCTGTCTGACACTGGAAAGGACCAATTCTTTGTTGGCCAATTTCTGCTAAACCGAGGTGGCTGTACCTGTAAGAAATCTTTGACTGTTTGCATAGATTTAGCTTTATCCTCCATTTTCTTTAACACCTCTTCTGCCTCAACACCAAACAAGGTACCATGCTGTAAAGGAGCATCCAATAATTTTGCTTCAACATGCTCAGGTAAACTTTGTTCTTTTAACCAAGCATGTCTTAGAATCACAGAACATGTAACTGCGGCTCTACAAGAGGCCTCTAAAGAATCAAAACCACATTGCAGAGTATGTTTTCCCACCTGTTCAACTGCATGCAATAAATCCTGCATTTCTTTACAATCAGGAGCTTCTGAGCTTGCAAGCATTTTCTGTTTTAACTGAGCCATTAAATATTGTTGGTACTTAAGCATGCGAAACTGGCAATTTAAAGCTCTTACTGCTAAAGTTGCAGAAGTGTATACTTTCTTCCCCCATCTATCTAAAGCTCTGGAGTCTCTGTCAGAGGGTACTGGATTTTTTGCAATGGAAGCCTTAACCTCTTTTGGACCCTGGGAAATATCAGCAGAAGGGTTTTTGTAAAGAAACTTGAGAGTCAGGGACTCTATAATACCTATCTGGCTTGGCTGGAGCAGGGGGCAAAGAATCAGGAGATAAACTGGATTCAGTGAACACATCATCCACAATATCTAGCACTGGCGCAATAGCCAGGGGTCTGTGTTGAGGCAATAAGAGGAAATCCCAGAGCCTTTTCCTGGATTCTGAGTAATCCTGGCTTTCCCAATGGAAATGCTCTCTCATGGTATGTAAAGTTTCCCCAAAAGAATAATCCTCAGGAGGAGAGGCTGAAGGGATAGATTCTTCAGCATCAGAGTCCTCATAGGGGGGTAGAGAGTATCCCTGGTCTGAAGAGGAATCAGAGGAAATGGAAACCTGATCAGAGGAGTCATAGTCTGTTATCCTGCCTAGGCCTTTTCTCAGGAGGGGGATGGGAACCCCTGATTAGAGTAATGAGGTCTTCGACCACTTTAAGCATCTGTTTCTTAGGCATGCAGGACTGTCCAGGAGAATGCTGTACTTGTTTCTTTGTCTTTAATGGTACCTTTGTCTTGGCTGTTGTTTTAATGGTAAGTTGTGACTGTCTGAAAACACCCTCAGAAGACGATGCCTGCTCAGCGGCTGCAGACCCATCTGAGGGATTACACAAACTCTGGCAAAACTGCTTTATTTAATTATTATATTTTTAAGGCTTAAATAAAGCAGTTTTGCCAGAGTTTTTCCAGTTTTCAGCTTTCAGTTTTTTTGCTTATTGGATTTATCTGCTTGTATAGCTGCTTACTTTGGGTGTACTCCAACTGAGTTTACTGTTGGATTTCCTTTGGGAGTTTACAGGCCGTTGGTTTCCTTTGTGTGGTTCCTGAAGTTTGTTCCGTGTTTTTACTTGAGTTGGCCATCTGAGGGATTAGTTTCTGTAGGCCCAATACCTTGAGTTTCCAGAGGCCTAGATGTCTCCACGTGGGAGTCGGAAGCGGCCTGTGGCTCTGAGGCACCGGGTGTCAGGGGCTGGAAAAGTGCCTCACTGAGAACCGGCGACTGGCCTAGAAGAGGTTTCATCTGTTTTGGACCTCGGATGCTTGTCTTTATCCTTGTCTTAGCGTTTTTTCGATATTGAGGTCATCGGCTTATCCGACGGCATCGTATAATTGAACCTTCGGCCAAAGTAGTGCAAAGCAAAATCAAAACTTTGTTTTCATAGTGCGTTTGTTAAATCTAGCACAAAACCGACAACTAGTGACGTCGTGATCAGGGCCTAGGTATGGAATACAGAAAGAGTGGAAGTCCTTATGAGGTATTTGCTTCCCACAAGAAATACAATTATTAACTTTTTCTGACGTTGGTCTGAGGCAAGAAAAAAGTTTCCCCAACTGGGTACTTAGCTTTATTGAAGACTTCGGATCTGAAATTCGACTTCGAAAATCTCAGGAGTCGGCCAACCGGCACTTGCGAACTGCTTCTGCTTCAGGCACCGCGCGGCAAGAAAGACTGAAGAAAATGGTGTCAGATGCCTCTTGTATACCCCTGGCGCACTGACGTCAGGGAAGAAGCGACAGCAACTGACGCTGGACCAGGACTTTGGAACTCAGGCAGACTGCGGGACCGCCTGATGGCAGTATAACCCAAGTGTAATGACTGTAGCAGTGTAACACTATGAACATCAAGCAATTACAACTGAATAAAATATTTCATGCAGAGTCATACATGAATGAAAACTCTGGAATTTGGGCTCCACAGCTGCTGGCATAGAAATATTAAATGTAATCTGCAAGATAAAGTTTTCATGCAGACCAACCTGAAGACTGTGTGCTCAAAGTAGCTGGTATGAGTATGCTATTTTGAGCTTGCCAAGACAGAACTTTAGTTGAGTATTGCATGGAGTGTACAATTACACTACTTTTGAACAAACTGCTGGGCAAAGCAGAAATTTCACTGGAGAAAACAATCACACTGAACATCTGTAGTGAAACAATAGCAGTACGTCTCACACTGAATAATACTTCCCGTCCCTCTGACGGCCACTGTTACTTTTTTTTTTTTTAATGAATGCAGCAATTGCCAGTATGGTAACTTTTCTTTAACTTGCAAAAAGAAAATGCAAGGCAACATTCCTGTTCATAGGAGGGTACTAGGCTATCGGCCCTAGGGCCTATATAAGCCTAGCCAAAAATGTACCCTAGCTTTCACCACCCAAGAAAATTATTTTCCTGTGCCCCTGTCGAGCAGAGCCACAGAAGTGATCCCCGGGGTGAATTTCCTGTCTCCCATCCAATCAAGATTTTTCTTGAAGAGTGCTAATGAGAAGCTCTTTTGACATAGATAGGTAGTCTGTTCCAGAGTATGGGAAGTCTCTGGGACAGGAATCTATCCCTCCAGCATGTTCTATTTATTGTGGTGACAAAGTTTAGGTCCCTAGAGCATGTAGCTCGGAGGGATTGGGATTTCTTGAAGTGGAGCATGTCCAAGAACTCTGGGTTTGACATAGCTTTGTATATTTAGCAGATATCGCCTCTGAATAGGCGATATGCAATGGAGTAAAGCTTGAGTTTTTTGAGATGGTCTGCATAGGGCATCTGTTTGAGGCCAGTAATCCTCTTTGTGAGGTATTTCGGTGGTCTTTTCAGTTGTTGTAGATGTCTTGTGAGGTGCATACCAAAAGGAGCACTGTACTTTATAATGGGTCTAATGAGTGATGAGTAGAGGGGAACAATGACCTCTTTTTCTGGATGAGAAACCTTTTGTGATGAGGTGAGCCACGTAGAAGGATTTCCTGACCACTGTGGCAATGTGATCAAAGGAGAGACTGTCTACCTGTGTCCCAAGGTCTCATCACATTTTTGGCGTTAAGTAGACTACCAGCTATGTGGTAGTTCATAAGTTTTTACCAAAGAGGATGGCAATACTCTGGCATGGAGCTTCAGGCCATGGCTTTGACACCAGGCATCTGTCTCAGTGAGGCCCTTTTGTAGTATGTCCACATCGTTAGGAGTTTCGATTATGGCTCCTAGTTTGCAGTCATCTGCATACTTTGGTATCTACTTCTCTGAAGTACAGGCTAACAAACAGGAGAGGACCCAGAACTGAACCCTGTGGTACTCCACTTGTCACTGGTCTGAAGTCGGATTTGGAGTCTGCTTCTTTCACAGTGTGGGTTTGTCTGTGAGCCAGTTGGCAACCCATCTTGTGACACAGGGATTTATACCTAGCTTAGTAAGCTTATCTATAATTCCAGAGTGGGGGATGGTGTTGAAAGTCTTGGCAAGATATAGATAAGCTGTGCGAACCACCTTACCCTCATCTATGGCTTTGGTGACTGCTTCAAAGAAGTCAATCAAGTTTAGGAGACATTATCTGCTTTTTACAAATCCGAACTGGGTAGGGTCCAGAGTTTGGAGATTACCAATGTCTGAGTTCCATGATGATACATTCCATGGTCTTGCAGACCAGGCTCGTCAAGTTAATGGGGCGGTACTTCCCGGTATCCATCGTAGCTCCCCCTTTGTGGAGTGGGATAACCATCTTGGTGTGCCATTCAGTGGGCACAAAGCCTGAGGTGAGGCTATGACTGAACATGGTACTTAGGTAGGGTGCCAGTCCATTCTGTAGTTTGTGTAGAATGCAGCCTGGGATATTGTCACGTCCCATGGATGCTGTGCTCTTGGCTTTGGAGAGTGTTTTTTTTACCTGTGCAACCGTGATTACAGGAACTTTACATTCTTCCAGTATAGAGATGGGCCCTCTAGGGGGTGGGGGGGGGGTCAAGTTAGTACTGAACCTATCTGCCAAGATGTTGGCAATATCAGTTGGTTCTGTATATGTAGTGCCATTATGCTGTAACTCAGAGCAGATCTGAGTGTTGCCATTGAGATTCTTGACATAGCTATAGAATGCTTTGTGGTTGTCTTCAGAGTCAGTGGCAATTTTGTTTTCATAGCTAGCTTTGGAGGATTTTATGAGGGATCTCAGCTTCTTACTGAGGTTGACCAGGGCATTCCTCCAGTATGGGATTTTACTCTTTTTTGCAACAGTTTCTTTCTTCTGTTGTAGAGTTTGTTTATGGCAAAGGACCACCAGATCGGCTTCCTTTTTTTGGAGGATAGCATCTTGGTTCCATTAGGGATAGCATGATCCATGCACTTGTGCAAGTGCTTATAAAGTGCATTTGTGTAGGATTCAGCAGTCGTACCTCTATTGTCCGTCTGCATGGGTGTCATGAAGTTTGCCACTTCTGTCTTAAGAAGTGTGAAGTTGGCTTTGGAGAAGTTTTTTACGGTGGTTTCCCTAACTGGGGGTGGGATGTGGACGTCTAGGGTGATTAGCTTGTGGTCAGATCTGACCGAGGAATTGACCTCTGGCATGTAACACTGGTTGCCCATGTTGGTAATAACCAGGTCTAGGATATTGCTGCCCCTGGTGGGGATGTGAATAAGTTGATCCAAGGCATTGGAATTTATGAATTCCAGAAAACGTTGAGCAAGAGAGTTGGTACAGGAGTAGTTTTCCCAGTTAATGGTGGGGTAGTTGAAATCGCCCATTATTAGGGTAAGTTGTACCCAATACTTTCCAGTGTATCAAGAAATGAGTGGGAATCCTGGGGCATGGCAGGGGGTCTGTAGCAAGCTACAATTTGGATTGTGGTCTTGCCCAGTGTTAGTACTTGGATAATCTCGGATGCATTATGCTGTTCAACTAGCCTGGAGGTGTGGATATCCTTAATGAATATGGACACGCCTCCACCTTTAGTGCTTCATTCCGGGTTAGGTGGTCGAAAGGTGTGGTATGAATTATTGCCTGGTAATGCAGGAGTGCTCTCTGGAGCTCTGAACCAGGTCTCTGTCACTGCACAGATGTTGATGTTCTCCATTTTAAGAAGTGCCTCGAGTGAGTGCATTTTGAGGTTTAGACTTCTAGCATTGAGTAGCATTACCCTCAGATTTTGCTTGCTTTTACCTGTTACTGCATACAGGGTTACATCTTACACTTACATTGCTGAAGAGCTGAAAGATTTCTGAATCCTCAAAAGCATCAGTTTGCTCAAGAACGAGAGTCCTTCTCAGACACTAAGGGCAAGAATATGCCATGGCAAATGTGATAAGATGTTTAAAGTGTTTTTTGTACTTTTAATTTGAAAGCAAAAAATCAGAAAGATGATGTGCTAAACAAAGAAATAGAATACAGAATCCAATACGAGTAAGATAATATACATAGGAGAATAGAATACGAAAGTTAGCTGCAACTTTTTTAAAGTCAGCTGTAATGCCCATCTAGGATTACTCATATCAGCTGCTAAACAGCCCCAACATGTAGCACTGTGATTTTTTCAGTCTCCACCTGCTTACAGGTGGATATGAGTACATCAGTTAAAACAGCATTACAGACCGCTACTGTTTATGGATGACAACTAAGCTAATAAAATTACAATAAAAAATGGAGATCATTGCTCAGTGGTAACTGAAACCAGTCACCAAACAAGGGAATACAAATAATGACTAGCCCACAAACAGATGGAAGCTATCAAGTGCAAGACCAGCGATACATGCTCATAAAGCATCAGTACAACCTTTAAGATGGGAACAAGGGACTGCACACTAAGCATATTTAAATGTTTTGGGTCCTATACAAAGAGCTGAACACACTGAGGTCCACAACTGGTTTGAAGGCCTCAGTCTTTCAAGGGACTAGGAAGAATGAAGTAAAACCTGTCAGAATCCAGTATGGGTAACATACTGATGGTAAATTTTGAACTCACTGTTTAAATCTCAGCATGGAGAAATATAGCAGGTTTACTGGAACAGAGCACAAATCAACCAGAACAAGTTAGCAAAAAAAGTACAGTTGTGTACACTTACCATAAATGTAGATGTTCCAGTGTATTCACTATTGCAGTCATTAGATTTGGGTAATCCTGCTGGCAGGTTGCCCTCAGCTGGCCTGAATTCCAAAGTCTTGGGTCCTGCATCGGCTGCTGTCACCCCTTCCCTGACGTCAGGTCATTAGGGGGTATAAAACAAGCAGCAGACGCCATTTTCTTCAGTTTTTCTTGCCCCAGATGTCAGGTGCCCCCTAAAAGGGTAGCCAAACTTTATATATATATATATATATCTATATATATATATATTTTTTTTTTTTCAGAAATACACCAATATAAATTTTACCTTCATCTATAAGCAAATACACCACATAGGTAGTATAAATCAGAAAAGGAAAGATAAGATCCAAAAGACAAAAGGGGGAAGGCGGGACTGCAACAGTGAATACAATTGAACATCTACATTTATGGTAAGTGTACACAACTGTACTATGTTCTTCGTGTTTCACTGTTGCGGTCATTGCATTTGGGTAGAGTCCCAAAGCTATGGTTGGGAGGCTGGAACTAGACAGCAGTAGGAGCAGCTATGAGGCCCTGCAGAACTACAGTGGCAAAGCCTGCCCTGGCTTTAGAGTAGAGTGGCAGATGATAATGCTTTGTAAAGGTGTGCACTGAACTCCAAATAGCCACCTCTAAAATGTCTCTGGTTGGTACACCCCTGAGAAAGGCTGCTGAGGTGGCTGCAGCTCTGGTGGAATGAGGCCTAATGCCTTTAGGCACTGGCTTGCCATGGTGTAAGTAGCAGAAACAAATACAGTGGCCTAACCACTTAGAAATAGTCTGCTTTGAGATTGGCTTTCCTTGTGATCCTACAGCATATGCCACTAGTAATTGCTCTGTCTTCCTGAAATCTTTGGTTCTGTCCAAGTAGAATCTAAGCTATGTCCAAAGAATGCAGAATTCTCTCCCCCTTGTTCACTGGATTTGAGTAAAAAGTTGGCAGATGGATGGCTTGGTTAAGAGTCACACTGGACACTACTTCAGGCATAAATGTTGGGTTTGTCCTCAGGGAGACCATGTATGGATGAAAAATGATGAAAAGTTGCACAGCCATGAGCACCTGTAGTTCTGAAACTAGTCTTGCAGAAGTAATTGCTAAGAGCAGAGCTGTTTTCCAAGATAAAAACTTCATATCAGTAGTAGCTGCTGGCTCAAAAGGAGGCACGCTGAGCTTTTCCAAGACATAGTTGAGGTCCCATGCAGATATTGGTAGTCTCCTTGGGGGCCTTAAATTTTTGGCTCCTCTGAGGTACTGCCTTAGTAAAGGGCAAGAAAAAAGTGGTGGCTCTGCATTGTAATGAGCCGAAATGGCAGAGGTATGAATTTTAACTGATGAAAAAGATAGGCCTGTCCAGCATCTCAGTCAAGTATTGCAAAATCTGAGGAATATTTGGTACCGCTGTATCAGTTCCTTGTGCCTGGTTCCAGGAACAGAATCTATTCTAGGACTTCTGGCTTCCAGAATGACATCAATCACAGCTTTACTGAGAGGTGTTTTTTGTATGACTACATTATCCGCCATGCTGCCAAGTTTAATGTCCTGAGTTGGCTGTGCATGATCTGATTGTTTTGCTGGGACAGTAGTCGAGGTATGTGAGGTAAGGTCCAAGCTGGGTATAGAGATAAGTTCCTTAGTACTGGATACCAGTACTGGCGTGGCCAGTCTGGGGCAATCAGTATCATCTTTGGCTTCTCCTGTCTCACCTTTAGAAGCACCTTGGGGAGGAGAGGCAGTGGAGGAAAGGCATATACTGATATTTCTTTCCAGCTGAAAGATAGGGCGTCCACTTTCCATGCTTGTCTGTGATAAGTCCTTGTGCAGAATCTTTTTAGTTGGTAATTGAGAGGGGAGGCAAATAGATCTATGTCCAGGCATCCCCATTTCCTTATCATGATGAAGACTTGTGGGGATCCAGCTTCCACTCGGGATCCATGAGGTTTCTGCTTAGTTCGTCTGCTAGAGTATTTTCCTTTCCTGGCAGGAAATGTGCCTGCAGATGTACTTGGTAAGTCAAAGCTGTGTCTCACAAGGTCATGGCTAGTCTGCAAAGGGGATAAGAATGTGTGCCCCCCTGCTTGTTTATACCACATGACCGTGGTGTTGTCTGTCTATCAGTAGTTGTCCTCGATGAAGTAGATCATTGAAGGCTGTCAGGGCATTTTGAACAGCTAACATCTCTTTTTGATTGATATGTAGATGCATTTGGTTTGAGGACCATGTGCCCTGAATGCATCTTCCTGCCAAGTGGGCTCCCCAGGCATAGTCTGATGCATCCGTTGTTAGTGTCTGCCTGGCTGGAGGTAATGTGAATGACTGTCCCTGGTTCTGGTGACAAGCCTTTGCCCACCATTGAAACTCCTGTTGCAGGCAAGGAATGAGAGTAATGACAGTTTCCAAGCTGTGGCAATGTTGAGTCCAAACACTTTTTAGGTACCGTTGAAGTTTCCTCATATGCAGTCTTACATATGGAATTAGTAGGATGCAGGATGCCATGAAGCCCAAAGCCTGCAGAATTTTTCTTGCAGATAACTGGGCCTTTGCTGCCAACATTTTGAAACAGGTAGTCAGTTGCCTTTGTCTGGCGTGAGAAGCCATCTGGACAGTTGTATTCAAGCTTGCACCCAGGAATGTTATCAATTGTGAGGGTACCAGTTTTGATTTCTTTTTGTTGACTGTCTTAGAAGTCTTTTCACAAACGCCAGATGCTTTAGAAGAATGTCCTTGTTCTCTGCTTGAATGAGACAGTCGTCCAAGTAAGGATATATTTGTATTCCTTTGTCTGCAGAATGCAATTACTGTTGTCAGGCACTTTGTAAAGACCCTGGGAGCAGTAGATAAGCCAAAGGGCAGTGCAGAGAATTGGTAATGGATTAAACCAGCCTTGAATCTTAGGTATCTTCTGCATGATTGTCTGATTGGAACATGAAGGTATGCCTCTTTTAGGTCTAAAATCACAAGCCAAGCATTCTTGCCCAGCATGGGCAGAAGCTGCTGCAAAGTCAACATTTTGAATTTTGGAATATCCAGGAAGATGTTCAGAATAGACAGGTCCAGTATTGGCCTCCAGGCCTTGCCCTTTCTGGGTACCAAGAACAGTCGAGTAAAATCCTTGTCCCTGCTCTTACTCTGGTACTTGTTAAATGGCCCCCATGTCCATGAGGGATGAGACTTGTTTTAGTGCCTCTGCCCATTGATTTTTTGGCAGATCTGGCCAGCCGTTTGCCTTTTGCAGAGTATGGAAATGGAACTTGTAGCCTTGTGACACTGTTTAGAACCCACTTCTCCGGGGTTATGATGCGTCAATTTTGAGCAAAAAGTGCTAATTTTCTCCTTAAGGGTGCTGCCAGAAGATAAGTGCTTGGTGCAGGCAGGGGGAAGTCAATGGGACTGTTTTCTGTATGTTTGTGATCTATCTTCTCCAGCTTTGGAGGTAGAAGCACCCCATTGCTTGGGCCTATAAGAACCTTGTGCCTGGGATCTGCCCCTAGGGTGTCTGGATCTGCCCCTTTGATGTCTGTCCGACACAGGAAAGGACCAATTTTTTTGAAGGCCAATGTCTACTAAACCTAGGTGGCTGTACTTGTAAAAAAATCTTTGACAGTTTGCATACATTTAGCTTTGTCCTCCATTTTCTTTAACACCTCTTCTGTCTTAACACCAAACAAAGAATCATGCTGTAAAGGTGCATCTAGTAATTTAACTAACATGATCAGGCAGATTTTGTTCCTTTAACCAAGCATGTCTCCTAATTACAGAACCCGTAACTGCTGCCCTGCAGGAGGCCTCCAAAGAATCAAAACCACATTGCCAAGTATGTTTTCCAACTTGTTCTGCTGCATACAATATATCCTGCATTTCCTTGTTTTCTACACATTCAGAATTTAACATTTTCTGTTTAAGCAATCCCATGACATGCTGCTGAAACTTAAGCATATGAAATTGACAGTTTAAGCCTCTTATAGCCAAAGTTGCAGATGTGAATAAACTTTTTTCCCCATCTATTCAGTGCCCTTGAACCTCTGTCAGAGGGGGTTGGGTTTTTTGCAGTGGAAGCCTTAACTCCCTTTGGACCCTGTGAAATAGTTTCTGGGTCAGCAGTAGGGTTTTTAAAAAGACATTTGTGAGAGTCAGGAACCCTGTAATATCTGTCAGGCTTAACAGGAGCTGGGGGTAAGAAGTCAGGGGTCAGACTAGATTCTGAAAACACATCTACAACGTCTAACACAGGTGGAATGGCTAGAAGTCTGTGCTGAGGTTGTAAAGGAAAATCCCTGAGCCTCTTTTTAGATTCGGAAAAATCTTGGCTCTCCCAGTGGAAATGCTCCCTCATGGTACTTAAGATTTCCCCAAAGGAATATTCCTCAGGAGGAGATGCTGAAGGTATAGATTCTTCAGCATCAGAATCCTCATAGGGGGGAAGAGAACATTCCAGATCAGAAGAGGAATCAGAAGAAATAGAAACCTGATCCGAGGATTCATAGTCAGTGTCTTGCCTAGGCCTCTTATCAGGAGGGGGATGGGAACCCCTGATCAAGGTAATCAAGTCTTCGGCCATTTTGAGACTCTGTTTTTTGGGCATAGAGGCTTGTCCATGTGGCTCTTGAGTGTTTCCTTGCTTTAGAAGGTGCTTTAGTCTTTGCCTTTGAAGCTGAAGTCATTTTAATGTAAAGATGTTTAGGTCTGAATACACCCTCAGAAGCCGGTACCTGCTCAGCGGCTCCGGACCCATATGAGGGATTAGCGTCCGAGGCTCTAATACCTTGAGTATCCAGCGGCATGGCCAACCCCACGTGGGAGTCGGTAGCAGCCTGTGACTAAAGTAGCGGGCATCAGGGGCTGCAAAATGGCCTCAATGAGAACCGGCAAACCTGCGACTGGCTTCGGAGAAGCTTTGTCTGTTTTGGGCCTTGGTTGTTTTTCTCTATCCTTTTCTTTGCGTTTTTTTGTCAACTCCAGTAGTTGGATGGCCATTCGACATTTCAGGATAATTAAACCGGCGTCCAAAAAAGTTTTAAACAAAATCATCCCGACGCTGCTTAATAGTGCGTTGGTTAAATCTAGCACAAAATCGACAACCAGTAACGTTGTGACCAGGGCCCTAGGCAAGGAATACAGTAAGAATGAAAATCCTTATGAGGTATTTGCTTTCCACAAGAAATACAATTATTAACTTTTTCTGACATCGGTCTGGAGCAAAAAAAAAGTTTCCCCAACGGGGTACTTAGCTTTATTGAAGACTTCGGATCTCAAAACTCAAATACAAAAATCTCGTGAGTCGGACGACCGGCACTTGTGAACTGCTTCTGCTTCAAACACCGCGCGGCAAGAAAGACTGAAGAAAATGGCATCGGCTGCTTCTTTTACACCCCTGACGACCTGACATCAGGGAAGGGGTGACAGCAGCCGACGCAGGACCCAAGACTTTGGAATTCAGGCCAGATGAGGGCAACCTGCCAGCAGGACTACCAAATGTAATAACTGCAACAGTGAAACACGAAGAACATCTCAGTGCCACATGTTTAAGCTTCAGAAGCTGCAGTGCCTACCCAAGTGGCACTGCTGATCCTCCAAGACTTGACATGCATAGAAAATGCATCTCACAACTACTACGTCTGTGAAACTACCTTTGAATACAGAATCAGACGGACAGTGGCCATAACGGACAGTTTACTTATGGGATGGAGAAAAAGTACTAATACCTTGTGTTTTAGTACTCTGTACCCTTTGCCACAGTTACTATGAAAGTGCACAGCCTGAAAACAGCTTTGTCCAAGTTTAAGAATACGTTTATCCCATCAAAGTATTTCCTTCGGACATCAAACATGGTCTGGTAACCATTTTAAACCTCAAGAGTCGCATGTATAAGGCCCAGAGTAGTGAGACTGAATTTACAAAAAAGTACAGGTTTGTACCTACCATAAATGTAGATGTTCGAGTGTTCACACTGCTGCAGTCATTACACTTGGGTTATCCTGCTGTCAGGTGGTCCCGCAGTCGGCGAGAGTTCCAAAGTCTTGATCCTGCGTCGGTTGCTGTCGCTTCTTCCCTGACGTCAGTGCGCCAGGGGTATACAAGATGCATCAGACGCCATTTTCTTCAGTTTTTTCTTGCCACAGATGTCAGGTGTCCCCACAGTAGGTAGGCAATACATATAAATACATATTGCTAATAAAAAATATACATAAAAAAATAAAAACAATACCTTCAGTTACAAGCAAATACACCACAAAGGTTGTATAGGATAGAAAGGTATAGATAAGTCCAGCTAGCTTGGAGGGGATGGAAGGAGGGTAACCTGGACTGCAGCAGTGTGAACACTCGAACATCTACATTTATGGTAGGTACAAAACTGTACTATGTTCATTGTGTTACACTGCTGCAGTCATTACACTTGGGTAGAATCCCAAAGCTAAGGTTGGGTGGCTGGTTTAGAACGAGTTAGGATTGGCTAAGAGGCCCTGCAGAACTTCAGCAGCAAATCCTTCTCTGGATTTAGAGTAAAGAGGCAGGTGGTAATGCTTGGTAAAGGTGTGCACTGAACTCCAAGTTGCAGCCTCCAAAATTTCCTTGGTAGGTACTCCTCTGAGAAAGGCTGTTGAAGTGGCTGTTGCCCTGGTGGAATGTGGCCTAATGTTATTTGGGACTGATTTTCCATACTGTGTGTAGCAGTAATGAATACAGTGTCCTATCCATTTGGATATAGTCTGCTTTGAGATAGACCTGCCCTGTGATCCTGCAGCATATGCTACAAACAGTTGCTCAGTTTTCCTGAAAGCTTTTGTTTTGTCCAAGTAGAATCGTAGCTGCCTGTGTATGTCCAAAGAATGCAGAAGTTTCTCCCCTTTATTCTGGGGGCTTGGATAAAAAGTTGGCAAATGGATGGTTTGGTAAAGAGCCACACTAGATATCCCCTTTGGCATAAAGGTAGGGTTTGTCCTTAAAGAAACCCTGTCCTGATGAAAAATTATAAAAGGTTCCACTGCCATTAATGCCTGTAGCTCTGAGACTCTTCATGGTGAAGTTACTGCCAGGAGCAGAGCTGTTTTCCATGATAAAAATTTTAGATCGGCTATACTAAAGGTGGTAGGGTCAGTTTTTCCAAAACAAAATTGAGGTCCCAAGTTGGTGTTGGTGCTCTCCGGGGCAGTCTTATGTTTTTAGCCCCTCTGAGGTACTGCTTTAGCAAGGGATGAGAGAATAAAGGAGGATACGTGTTGTAATGTGCTGAAACGGCAAGAGGCATGGATCTTAATTGATGAGGATAGGCCTCTGTCCAGCACCTCAGTTAAGTACTGTAAAATCTGAGAAATATTTGGAATAAGAGGGTCAAGGCTTTGAGCCTGGTTCCAGGTGCAGAATCTCTTCCATTTTTCTGACTAAGCTTTCCTGATGCTAGGCCTCCTGGCCTCCAAAATGACCTTCATAACAGCTTTAGAGAGAGGTGTTGCCTGTTTGACTAATGTATCGGCCATGCAGCCAGGTTTAGGGTTTTGAGCTGACCGTGCAGGATCTGATTGTTTTGTTGAGTCAGAAGGTGTGGAATTTGAGGCAAAATCCAAGGTGGGTCTTGAGCCAAGTTCCTTAAGATAGGGTACCAGTGCTGGTGTGGCCAGTCTGGAGCAATCGGGATCATCTGTGGTTTTTCTTGTCTGGCTTTTAGGAGTACCTTTGAAAGGAGAGGCAGTGGCGGGAAGGCATAAACTTTTAGGTTTTTCCAGCTGAACAAAAGAGCATCCACTTTCCATGCTTGTTTGCGATAAGTCCTTGTGCAGAATTTTTGTAGTTGGCAATTCAGTGGGGAGGCAAAAAGATCTATTTCTGGGCATCCCCATTTTTGCGTTATCATGCTGAAGATTTGTGGATTCAATTTCCATTCGTGAGGGTCCATGATATTTCTGCCAGAGTATTTTTCTTTCCTGGCAGAAATTGTGCTTGCAGGTGAACTTGATAAGTTAGAGCTGTGTTCCACAAGGTCATGGCTTGCCTGCATAGGGGATAAGAATGAGTGCACCCTTGCTTGTTTATGTACCACATTACTATGGTGTTGTTGGTCTTTAGTAATAATTGTCCTGGATGCAGAAGGTCCTTGAAAGCTGTTAGGGCATTCTGAACAGCCAACATCTCTTTTTGATTGATGTGAAGATGCATCTGGTCTGTGGTCCACTTGCCCTGAATGCATTTTCCTGCCATGTGTGCTCCCAAAGCATAATCCGAAGCATCTGTTAGAGTCTGCCTGGCTGTGGGTTGGGTAAAAGGCTGACCCTTGTTTAGGTGACATGCCTGTGCACCCACCATCGAAACTCCTGTTGTAGGCAGGGAATCATTGGTATTACTGCTTCTAAACTGTGACAGTGTCGAGTTCAAACACTTTTTAGGTACCATTGTAATTTCCTCATATGCAGTCTGGCATATGGTATTAGTAGTATGCAGGATGCCATGAATCCCAGGGCCTGCAGAATTTTTCTTGCAGGGAGATGGGACTTTTTTGCCAGTAATTGAAAATATTGAGTTAGTTGTACTTGTTTGTCTGGTGTGAGGTAAGCCACCTGGGCCGTTGTATTTAAGCTGGCACCTAGGAATATAATCTGTTGCGAGGGCACTAGTTTTGACTTTTTGTTTACTGTGTACCCTAGAGAAATTAGCAACCTTTTTACAAACGCCAGATGCTGTAGAAGAATGCCCTTTGTCTGCTTGAATGAGGCAGTCGTCCAGGTATGGATATATTTGAATTCCTTTTTGTCTGCAAAATGCAATTACTGGTGCCAGGCACTTTGTGAAGACCCGGGGCACAGTAGATAATCCAAAAGGCAGTGCAGAGAATTGGTAGTGCATTGTACCAGCTTTGAATCTGAGGTATCTTCTGCAATTTTGTCTGATAGGGACATGCAGGTATGCCTCTGAGGTCCAGAGTAACAAGCCAAGCCTTCTTGCCCAGCATGGGTAGAAGCTGCTGTAATGTCAACATTTTGAATTTTGGAATATCCAGGTAAGTATTCAGAATTGAAAGGTCCAGTATGGGTCTCCAGGCCTTGTCCTTTTTTGAATAGCTGTCATGTCCATGAGGGCTGAAATTTGTTTTTGCCTCTGCCCATTGATTTTGTGGCAGGTCTGGCATTCCTTTTAGCCTTGGTAAAGTATGAAAGTGGAACCTGTAACGTTGAGACACAATATTCAGAACCCATTTGTCTTGGGTGATTGTTTGCCAGTTTTGAGAAAAAAGTGCTAGTTTTCCCCCTAAGGGGGTTTCCAAAAGGGACGTGCTTGGCATACAAAGGGGAAAGTCATTGTGACTGTTTCCTGTAAGGTGGAGACTTGTCCTCACCTCCTTTTGGGGTTGAGGTGCCCCACTGTTGTCTGTTTGAGCCTTGGGGTTGAGATCTGCCTCTTGGGCATCTGTATCTGCCTCTCTCTGGCCTGACACTGGAAAGGACCAATTCTTTGTTGGCCAATTTCTGCTAAACCGAGGTGGCTGCACTGTAAGAAATCCTTGACTGTTTGCACAGATTTAGCTTTATCCTCCATTTTCTTTAACACCTCTTCTGCCTTAACACCAAACAAGGTATCATGCTGTAAAGGAGCATCCAATAATTTTGCCTTAACATGATCAGGTAAACTCTGTTCTTTTAACCAAGCATGTCTTTGAATCACAGAACCTGTAACTGCAGCTCTACAAGAGGCCTCTAAAGAATCAAAACCACACTGCAGAGGATGTTTTCCCACCTGTTCAACTGCATGCAATAAATCCTGCATTTCTTTACAATCAGGAGCTTCTGAGCTTGCAAGCATTTTCTGTCTTAACTGAGCCATTAAATATTGTTGGTACTTAAGCATGTGAAACTTAAAGCTCTTACTGCTAAAGTTGCAGAAGTGTATACTTTCTTCCCCCATCTATCCAAGGCTCTGGAATCTCTGTCAGAGGGTAATGGATTTTTTGCAGTGGAAGCATTAAGCCCTTTCGGACGCTGGGAAACAGTTTCTGGATCAGCAGAAGGGTTTTTGTAAAGAAACTTGAGAGTCAGGGACTCTATAATGCCTATCTGGCTTGGCTGGAGCAGGGGGCAAAGAGTCAGGAGATAAGCTGGATTCAGAGAACACATCATCCACAATATCTAGCACAGGTGGAATAGCCAGGGGCCTGTGCTGAAGCAATAAAAGGAAATCCCTGAGCCTTTTGTTGGATTCTGAGTAATCTTGACTTTCACAATGGAAATGCTCCCTCATGGTATGTAAGGTTTCTCCAAAAGAATAATCCTCAGGAGAAGAGGCTGAAGGTATAGATTCTTCAGCATCAGAGTCCTCATAGGGGGGGGGGGTAGAGAGTATCCCTGGTCTGAAGAGGAATCAGAGGAAATTGAAACCTGATCAGAGGAATCAGTCTGTATCCTGCCTAGGCCTTTTCTCGGGAGGGGGATGGGACCCCTGATTAGAGTAATGAGGTCGTTGGCCATTTTAAGCATCTGTTTCTTAGGCATGGAGAACTGTCAAGGAGAATGCTGTACTTGTTTCTTTGTCTTTAATGGTACCTTTGTCTTGGCTGTTGTTTTAATGGTAAGCTGTGAAGGTCTGAAAACACCCTCAGAAGCCGATGCCTGCTCAGCGGCACCGGACCCATCTGAGGGATTAGTTTCTGTAGGCCGAATATCTTGACTTTCCAGAGGTCTAGTTGTCTCCACGTGGGAGTCGGAAGTGGCCTGTGGCTCTGAGGTAGCAGGTGTCAGGGGCTGCGAAAGCACCTCACTGAAAACCGGCGGTCCAGCGACTGGCCTAGTACAGGTTGCGTCGGTTTTGGACGTCTGATGCCTGTCTTTATCCTTGTCTTTGCATTTTTTCGGTATTGAGGTCGTTGGTTGATCCGACGGCATAGTATAATTGAACCTTCAGCCAAAGTAGTGCAAAGCAAATCAAAACGCCTTTTTATAGTGCATTTGTTAAATCTAGCACAAAACAGACAACTAGTGACGTCGTGATCAGGGCCTAGGTATGGAATACAGTAAGAGTGGAAGTCCTTATGAGGTATTTGCTTCCCAAAAGAAATACAATCATTAACTTTTTCTGACATCGATCTGAGGCAAGAAAAAAGTTTCCCCAATGGGGTACTTAGCTTTATTGAAGACTTCGGATCTGAAATTCGACTTCGAAAATCTCAGGAGTCGGCCGACCGGCACTTGCGAACTGCTTCTGCTTCAGGCACCACGCAAGAAAGACTGTAGAAAATGGCGTCAGATGCATCTTGTATACCCCTGGCGCACTGACATCAGGGAAGAAGTGACAGCAACAGACGCCGGACCAAGACTTTGGAACTCTGGCCGACTGCGGGACCGCCTGATGCCAGGATAACCCAAGTGTAATGACTGCAGCAGTGTAACACGATGAACATCGGGGATACAGCCGTTCCAGTAGATTACTTTTTAAGGTAAAATTGCACCAAGTGGTAGGGGTGTGGGGATGCAGCTCTCCACACAAGGGGCTGCAGAGATGGCTTATCTCCTGCAAAAAAAAAACTGAAGGAGGCGTGTCTGACAGCATTCACCGTTTTCCATTAGTTTCATTTCAGTGTTTCTTCCAGTAATTTTGGAGCTTACAATTACAAACCTGAGAATTACAACAGGGAGCCATAGTAGTCCCCCTTAGCTCATTCAATTAGAACAGGTCCACAAAAAAACAAACAAAAAAAAAAAAGATGACATCACACGTTCTATACATGAACAGGAAGGCTGAAGCACTAACACTAGATGTAGAGGTCCAGGCTAGAAAGCCAAACACGAATGGCTTTCACAGTATATATGCCACATCCATGGACTGTCAATTTTTCCTCCCTGTATTAAAAATTCTCTGAGCAAGTGGTGAAAACAGTGATTACAGAATCCAATGCTTAGAGAGGTAAAGCAGACTATCCATTCCTCACAGTACAGTCTGTAGTTCTTTATCCCGGAAGACAAGGGACTTTTCCATTCTCCAGTACATCTCATTTGCTGCTGAAATCGACTGCTTGTCAGTTGAAAAGGTAGTACTGTAGAGCAATTACAGTGACACTTTACAGCAGTAAGAAGCTCTGAACAATGCCAAACATCAGTGAAGATGCCTCTTAACCCCAAACAATGATGTGCTCAACAACTGACAGATCATGAAATTCTAGGAGTTTTCAAAGTTTCATGCCAACAACATCCAAGAACACAAATGTTACAGACATCTTACATGTAAAACTGCTTTATAAAGATTATTTTTGAGAGGGCTGCTTAGTTATGATTAATGGGCTCACCAGCCTAAGAATAAATTTGGAACCTGAAAAGATAAAATTAAGTGAGATTTTCTCCAAGTGTTATGACTCCTCACAAAATGTTCAGTCTTCGACAGAAATTAAAAAGTTATGTACTTACCCATAACATTCCATGCGAGTTGTTCATCTCGCCTTCATTCTTTACTGATGGGTTCAGAGCCGATCCCTTAGCTCTGAGTCGGAACCTACTGCAAAGCTCAAGGATTTCAAATAGTTTGAGGCCAAGTCCCTATCCCATTGATGCACCTTGAGTTAGCTCAGATCTTGTTTGCTGCGTATACCATAAGTCATTCTATAACTCCATAAGAGAGGGAGACAGTAGAAAGGTTGAGTGACCAGGAAGGATCTAGCATTTAGTTCTGCGAGCCCAGGAGGGGTTAGGAGGGAGGGACGTAAGAATGAAGACGAGATGAACAACTCACATGGAACATTATGGTAAGTACATAACTTCTTTATGTGAAGTTGTTCTATCTCGTCGTTCATTCTTTACTGATGGGTAGCGTCCCAAGCACCATCAACCTTGGGTTGCTCACGGGAGTATATTTCAAGACCATGGATCCAAAGGAGGCCCTGTCAACCTTGTAATGAGTGATAAAGGTACGAGGTTTTGACCAAGTTGCTGCTGCGCAAATGTTATCAATAGGACGTCTGGCAGAAAAAGCAGATGATACAGAAACTGCTCTGGTTGAGTGAGGTTTAAGTTTATGCTGCAAGGGCATATTGGCAGCTGAATAAGCAAAGGTGATACACAATCAGATAACCATTTAGACAGAGTTGTTTTAGCCACTGGCATACCCTTCCTGGAATCTGAAATTGAAACAAAAAGCTGGTCTGATTTCCTGAAATGTTTTGTTCTATCCAAATAAAATCTGAGCTGTCTGAGAACATCATGTTTGTGCAGCATGTACTCAATCATTGAAATGGTTGGGGAAGAAAATTAACAAAATAATTTGGTTAAGATTAGTTTCAGTGCAAACTTTGGGTAAGAAAGAGGGGTTTGTTCCAAGTGAGGCTGTCAGCATGGAAAATCAAATAAGGAGGCTTGATGGAGAAGGCCTGAAGCTCCGACACACACTGCGGGCAGAAGTAATAGCCACTAAAAAGATGGTTTTCCATGACAAAAATTTGAGGTCACACGAAGCTGGTTCAAATGGTGGAAGAATTATGCGGGAAAGCATAAAATTTAGATTCCATCGAGAATAGGGAAATTTCACAGGTGGTCTAATATGAAAGGTTCCTTTGAGAAAGGCTTTGGATAATGTGTGTGACATAATATTCAATCCTTCAAATCCCAGATGAGTTAGAAATGGCAGCAAGTTGAACACGGACTGTTACTGCTGCAGCTCCTTTATTGAATATCATGATTAAGAATTCTAGAATAGAGGCCATAGGGGCTTGGTAAGGATCAATAAAATTTTTAGAGGCCCATATAGAAAATGTTTCCATTTGCTGAGGTACAGTTTCTTCGTAGAGGATTTATGAGAGGATAGGAGAATTTGCTTCATCTCATTGGAAAGGTATGGAACCTGGCTATGATGGGAATTTGAGTAGCCAAGCTGTCAGCTTCAGGGACTGCAGAGAGGGATGAAGTTCCCCAGCGTGCGTCAAAGTCAGGAGCTGGGTTCAGAATCCAGGGGTCTTCCAAAAGATGAAGTCAAAGGAAGGGGAATCAAATCTGACAAGGCCAATAGGGAGCTATTAGAATGATGGTCCCGGCTTTCTGTACTACCTTGGGTATCAACAGGACTGGTTGGAATGCATAGAGGAAACCTGGGAGCCAATTGTGAACGAGTGCGTCCCTTGGGGCTTCTTCCGGAGGGGGAATCAGTGCGAAGTAGCTTCTGCATTTGGTGTTCATGTGACTGGCAAAAAGGTTGCAGCAAGGCTGGCCCCACCTGCAGAATATCCTGTCTGCTGCTTCCGTCTTGAAGGACCACTCATGGGGCAAGAAAATTACTCTGCTCAACTTGTCTGCTACCACGTTGGATTTCCCCGGGATGTGCGTTGCTAACAGAAAGCACTGGGTGGAAATAGCCCACTGCCATATTCCCAGGGCCTCGTGATAAAGGGGGTAAGATCTGGTTCCTCCTTGTTTGTTCAAATACCAAACCACTGACATGTTGTCTGTCTGAATTGCAATCATACCCAGAGGAAGAGTCCTGGAAGTACTGCAACGCCAAAGTACTGCTCTCAACTCTAGGACACTGATATGCAGATGTTCCTCTAGATCGGTCCATGTACCTTGGGCTGTCTTTCCATGGCCACTGGAGGGGGTAACCAGAATGGGCGTCCTATCGTAACATGAAGTGAGATCAACCACCACTGAAGACGCTTTTTGCAGGAATCTGTGCTCATTATCATGCGAGACATGGGGAGCTCCTGGTAAGACCATCGAGTGAACAGCCATTGTAGTATCCCCGCATGTGCATGTGACCCAGTGGTATGGCTAGAATTGCTGCTGCCATCATACCTAACAATTTCAGAACTTCTGATGCTGGTGCTTTGTTTTTGGATATTAGAATGTGAACATGCTGATGGAGAAGTAAGACTCTTTCTACTGGAAAGTCAGCGTGGTGGTGGTAGTGTCCAGTTCTGCTCCGATAAAGACGATATGCTGCACTGGTGACAAGGCAGATTTTTTTTGAGTTTATTGTAATGCCAAAGTGATTGCAGAGTGACAGAATGGACTCCCTGGCCTGAATGAGTTGATGCCTGGTGGTGGTGGTGGTGAGGAGCCAATCGTCTAGGTACGTAAACACCTGGAATTCTAAACATCTCAGGTGAGCCATGACCACTGGCATGCATCTGAACACTCTGGGGGCTGTAGTGAGACCAAAGGGCAGAGCACGAAACTGGTAATGATTGGCTCCCAGCCTGAAGTACAGATGATCCCTGGATGGCCTGGCCATTTTTATGCGGTAGTACACATCCTGGAGATCTATCGAGCACATCCAATTGTCTTTCCCTAAGAAGGGAAGTATTGACTGAAGTGTGACCATCCGAAACTTCTCTTTCTTTACAGATTTGTTTAGTTTGCTGAGCTCCAATATAGGTCTCCAGTCCCCTGTCTTTTTTGGAACTAAAGAATCTTGAGTAAGTTCTGGATCCTATCTGGTCTGCTGGGACTGGTTGGATGACTCTTTCTTAGCAACATCTGGACCTCTACTGTTGCTTGTTCCCTGTAACTGGGTGGAAAGTCCAGGATTTTCCTCATCAGTGGAGGGGGTGTGGCGAATGGGATGAAGTATCCCCTGGAAATACTTTTTACCCAGTTGTCATTTATTTTGAACCAGGTGTCTGGGTACAAAGATAAGCGACCTCAGACTACCTCCAGAGCAGGACAGTCAGGGCCTCCTTTCAGAAGCGCTGGTAGGGCTTCCCAAAGAAGTGATCTCTGTCGCCCTGGTGTTGCGGACTCCTCCTACCGCGAGGGTGGCGCCTTCCATTATTGCCCCTCCTCTGCCCCTGGAGGGGGGTTCACCATGTGTGTCCTGAAAGGCTCCTTGGGCTTTTTGGAACCACATTTTCCCTCCCTTTTGACCCTTAGGGTAGGGGTGGAAAAACAGACCGTGACAGCAGTCTTTCCATCCTGCTCACACCTGGTTAACGTTCCCTTGACTTTGGGCCCGAAAAAGGACGAGCCATCAAAGGGGGCATTCATGAAGAATGAATTGAAGGGCTCCGTGAAGGAACACAAGCGCATCCAGGAGTGTCCCCTAAGAGCAATTCCTTTACCCACTGACCTACTTGTTCCATCAGCTGCATATGAAATGAGGTGCATGGAAGAGTTCACTATGGAATTGAGGGTAGCAAGCTGGGCGGCAACTTTGTCTGTAGCACCTGCAGCTAGTGTACCCTGAAGAGCATCTCCCAGCTCTTTAAGGAGATCTCTTTGTAGTCTCGTAAAATGGGTTAAATAGTTAAGCGAACGAAGTGCAAAAGTCGCTGAATTAAACATGCGCTTCCCATATCTATCCATGATCCTGTTAGGAGGATGGATAGAAGAGGAAGTTTGACATTTCCTTCTTGGTGGCTGCTGCCACCACCATGGCATCAACTGGCATACCTTTGGTCAAGAAGGATTTATCTAGGGGGGCAGATATGAACTTATTAGTCCTCCTAGGGACAGGCTCCATGGTATCCGAAAACTCCCACGCACTTCGCGAGACCAGCTGCATAAGCTCATTGAAGGGCGGAGACACCCAAGAGGTGGAGGACTGAGACCCGAAAGCCTTCAAGGAGGACCGACTCGTCCTCAGTAGGGTTGGTGGACTGCCAGTCACCCCTCTGCCTAAGGTATCAGCAAATGAGATATCCTCAGAGGGGGGACCATGGGGACCCTTCTGATTTATCCAAGTCAGTGTCAGATGTTAATGACTCCTGAAGGGAGTCTAAATGTTTCCTCTTACACACACTTCCTAGGAACCTCATCAGTGGGAGCTTCTGGGGAGGTCCTGGAAGAACATGGGCCACCCAATGGGGCTCCCTGAGGCTCTGGGTCTCTGCACTTAGCAAGGATATGGGAGGCAGAAGCAGACACGGGCGCTTTAGGGGATGAAGAAGCTGGACCTGAAGTTAAGGATGTCTTGTGAGACGTAACTCTCCTCATAGCTTCGAAGGCACCTCTGCTCCAATGCAAAGGGACCGACTGATCAGAGAAAACAGTACATACCCCGGCACCGGGACAGTGGGCTCTGAGCCCGAGGTAGGAGCTGACCTCATCCGAGCCAATGCCCAGAGAGGCAAAGTCGGAACAGACAAGGCAGTTTGACTATCCTCCCCAGACCTGACCAGAGTGAGTCGGCTCCTAGAGTCCTCTATCAGCATCGAGGACGTCACAGTGAACAGAGCCGAAGGCATTGGAGCAGGCATCAACTACGGAGGCGCCACAATCAAGTCAGACTCTTCCGGCTCCAAAGGACCGGTATGGCTCGGAGGAGGAAGAGATATAGCTGGTATACGGGTCTTCGGCTCCAAAGCCGCATGGGTCAGAGCCGATAATTTGGCAAAGGCCGGAGCCTGTAGAAGCTTCTGCACCATCCGATCCATATCCAAATCAGATAGGCTAACAGACGACCGAGATGATCGGACTGATGGTACCGACTGGAGTAGTGGTGATTTAGGAATTTCGGATACCAATTCCAAAACCGGGGACCGGCTCTGAAAAGACAGTCTGCTCCAAGACCTGGGGAGCCGATGTCACAGATCCTTGATTTTTTTGAATCCACAGAAGTCTTGGAGGAATTTGAGGACTTACTAGATCCATCCTGATCACTCAAAGCCTCCTGGAAAGAAGGTTTCAACAAACCCCTGTCAATAAACTTTCTTTTTCTCTCTGAGGACTCGAGGAAAAAGAATAGCATATAGAACATGTTTATTGTAAGCGCAAGGCACCCAAGCAGTAGACACAATTCACATGGCAGTCAGTAACAGACATCCTCTGCCCACATTTAGGGCATTTTTTAAACCCTGACTTAGGGTGTTTGTCCTTGTCATCAGCCACGACAGAAATGGACACACCCAACAGCAGCAATATAAATTAGCCTTCTAATAAAAAAAACAGGCTAACTATAAGCACACAGGCACACACACACAAGCCTTTTCAACTAAGGCTAACTATAAGTACTAATAAGCCTTGTAAAAACAGGCTTAAATATATGCACACAAGCCTAAAGTTAAAGCTAACAAGCACACAGAATTTTAACAAGTTAACTCTAAGTAATCACACATCACTAGTCTAACAATATATGTGACAAAAGGTCAATGAACAAACTATTTTTTGTCAGAGAATTTAAATAGGCTTATAAAGTAAAACGAGGCCAAATATACAGCTAAGAAAACAGCACACAGGGAAAGGAACTCTGTAGATAAGGCTTTAAGAGCTTATCTAACCTAAATATCTAACTACTATAGTGAAAAACTAACAATTTTTCAAATAGAAAAGTATTTAAAATTTTACTGGCCCGAGCTATCAGGAACCTCCGATCAGTTGCAGTGGCAAACTAAACTAGATCTGAGGTAACTCAAGGTGCATCATGGGATAGGGACTTGGCCTCGAGCTACTTGAAATCCTCGAGCTTTGCAGTAGGTGCCGACTCGGAGCAGAGGGATCGGCTCCGAACCCATCAGTAAAAAATGAACAGCAAGATATAACTTCACATGCTTAGTCTATTATACAACGGTATACATCATCAACCTACCTGCCCCCAAGAAGGGGGTCTTCTGTTAAGGGAAGAGGACAACGACTTTCTTAGCAAGACAGAAAAGGCTCCTCAAGAAAACAGCAGCAGCTTTTCAACCTTAACTGAAACTGCTAGTCACCTAGATTATGTGCTTCATCACACTGGAATGGCACAAGATGAGGGAATATAAGTGGGGTACAAAATCTACAGACAGTGGAAACACTGAAGAAAGTAGCGGTACTAGCCCTGAAGGTATAGGACAGTTTTAGTGGGTAGCGATTTTGGGGAAACAAATTCTGAATGGACAGCTATGCATTTTTACATTGCTAGAGAGAATCAGGAGTTGCTTCAAAAACAGCTGAGCAATCCCCTATGGGTGCACACTGAAGTTGTTTACATTTCATCCAAGGTCAACTAGCCACAGTAGCTGAATGAAGCCCACGCATCAGAGGATCTGGAGGATGACCGGGCACCACTGTGAATGGAACTATAAGAGAAAACATTAACTGAGCTAGAAAACATCAATAAAAAAATAGTTGTGTAAGAACTTACCATAACCTTAGATGTCCCTCTCTTCCATGCTGCAGTATTTATTACAGTAGGGAGATTGCTGCCTGCAGCGCCGACATCCATCCAGTATACCAAAGTCTTTGGTTCAGGAGGGTCCGTGTGAAGTCCTCTGACAGAGCCATAAACCAACGTAGAGTATAAAAGTGACACTAGCAACCTATGTTAGATATAACTTGGGTGCTGAATAGAGAGATAAGGCACTATTACAAATCACCCAAGCATGACAGAAAGGCATGCAATATCAGCAGACACACACAAATGAAGAACCTCATCTAAAACAGCCTCATTTGAGCCACTGCTCAAGACTGAGGTTGGGAAAGCCCTGTGCTCTCATCAGTGCAAGGCTTCAAATGCCTACCACTCGTACTGGCCTACGACAACTTCGACAAATGCACCAAAGGTGGAGGTGTCTCAATATTCTTAAAAAAATGTTTCACCTGCAGACTCCTCAAGACAAGATGATGACCCAAAACTCCTCCATGTCCAACTTATTATAAACAAAAATACCTTGCATCATAGCCAACTACAGGCCCTCAGTGCCACACTGGCTCACACCTCCTACCTAACCAGCATGGAGGCCTTATTTATTAAGGAAAAACACCATTATTATGGGGTACTTCAACTATCCCACCATAAAGTTAGAGAATAGTACATCTTCAGACATGCATACATATGCCCCCAGATTTCTGGGATTAATCAATACAAACTCTCTTGATCAGTCAGCCTGTATCCCAACCACAGGTAATAAAATCCTGGACTTGGTCCTTAAAAATATGAGGCAGCTCTGTTCTCCACCAAATGCAACTTCCTCCTTGGTCAAATCAGACTACAAGTCAGTAACTTTCACCTGAGGATTGAAGCCTTAAGCATTCACCAATATATTGGTACACAGAGATTATGTGAAGGCCAAGTTAATAAAATGGAATGATGACCTGGCTAAATTCCAAAGCCCTCTCCATCTTGATGACCCCACTGCTTAAACAGAATCCTTTACTGACAAAGTAGAATTCTAAGGATAGCAGAATATACCCCTTTGCATAATAGATGGATTCCAATGTGGTTGAAAATATATATCAAATCTCTAGACTTTATAAATAACTACTCGCAAGATCATGGACTCACTAAAACACTTCATTATTATACTTCAAAAGTTATTTATCTTTCTTGATCCTGAAATAGCAATGGGTATCTTTCAACCAATCCATAATAACCCAAACCTGAAAATTAATAATGATAAACCTCAACAACTACCATTTATTAAAAGACATGAGAATTCGAGACCTTTACCCTTACCGTAACTATACTATACAAGAGCTAAGATCTCAACTCAACTTACCAAAATCATACCCTGTTATCTTGAGACAAACTAAAGAAATGTGGTCCAAACATCTTCAAAACGCTAACTTAACAGAGGCAGAAACATATGTGAAACAATATGGAATATAATGCTAATCAGAGGGAAAATGATATCCAACATATATAAAATAATATCTGAGACTAAATTCCAGGACACCACACTCATCTCTAGCTTCTGGCGAAAAAATAATACATTAATAAGTGGACAATTAAACCAAGCCTTAACCCTAATGCTTAAAGCAATACCTCTGAAAAAACGAACATACACTCAACTCATGATTAACAATAATGCTTACCTTATTCCCCTAGTATTACACAAATTCAACTCATCTAAATCACCTTACTGTCCTTAATGTGAATCACAGGAAGCAGATCTAATCCATATGTTTTGGAATTGTAAATGCGTATTTAAACTATGGAACTCACTAAAAATCCAACTACAAAAACAAGGTTATGAAAAAACACTTACTTGGGAATTCACACTCCTTCACATCTTTCCTTCAGATATACCCACAAACAAAGCAAACATTATATTACATTATTTCTATTAATAAAACTATACATTGCTTCCAAATGGGGGCACAGACTCAACATAAACTGGAATGATTTAAAAAAAATGGCAATTAGACATCTTCTGGCCCACAAATGGGTAAATGACACAGAGCAATACACTGAAGAAACTAGAAAGATGGGAACAGACCTTTAACTTGCTACTAGCATAACCCACCTAAGGACTTTGGTCTTTACACACATAGTTACATTTCTAATATAAAAGTGTCATTGTGAAAATAAGAAATATCCACATTATTTTAAGCTTAGTGATTCACCTTGAAAATAAAGTATATGGCACCTTTGTACAGTTGTAAATAAGTTAGATGTTTATGTATGAATTGATTCTGTGTACCTGCAATTCTTTACCCAATATACATTAGCACGGTTTTACTGTTTTGTGTGTATTCTTATGATTTTGAAAACAAAGAATTTTGGAAAAAAAAGGTCACAAGCAATGAATGAGGGCATATCAATGTACATCACTTCACACTCAAGCACTGTAGATAAACTTTTTCAGCTAAATATTAACCCCTATTTAACTCTCTGGATAGCAAACGGACTCACAGTGAACACAGGAAGTAAGTGTGGGCAGCTCTACTTTCTTCAGAAGATGCATCGCTAGGTGGACTGCCCCAGGTTTCAGTCCTTGTGGTACTCTTCTTTGGCACCAACTTCCTGGAGGTCAAAGCTAACATTAAGAGTTTGTGGCTAAGTTTGCAGGTTCTATCAAACTACCCAGAGAACAAATGGATCCTACAAGATGGCGTGTCTCAAACAAAAAAAAAAATTGGTGTCAAAGCTATGAAGTAAAACTAACTCCAAATGTATAATTCCATCCTTTAGCAAGCATAACTCCCTTTGTAACTACACATTGACAATACCCTGCTGAAAAGTGAGCCAGTAGTTTGATCAGCACATATCCACTATTGTAAGGAAATAAGTTTCTCTCTCTCAGCTTATATCTAAAGGTATGGCATCCAGATACAAGCATGTCATTTTTCCAGGGTACTCAGCATTCATTAAGCAGAGAAGAGTATAATGACTTTGGGTATGTACCTGTTCAAATACTTGCCACAACGAGAATGACCACAACTCGAACTAAAAAGGGCCTAAACCACAAAAACTATGCAGAACTTCTTGAATTCACATCTCTCATCTCAGTATCATACAGGCTACTGAAAGGCAGTTCTCTGCCTCATGTATAGAGCCTCAAATATCAATCCCATGACATCACTGATTGAATTTGTGAATGCATAAAACACCCACTCAAGGGTTCTAAAACTTTTATGGAAAATTAACAGAACATGCTGGATGGATAGGTACGTACAGAGAATACCTCTCCTATGGAACAGTTTTACATGCTATGCAAGGCAGAGCACTCTACTTACTTTATTCAAATGTAATTTGGAAAATGGATGGGTAGCCACAAATTCACCTGTGGGTTAGAACTACTGGCCCTCATGGACAGAGGGAAACAATTATCCCAACAGATTCAACCTACCTTAGGATATCATATTGTAAAAGATAAGGGCTATATATTACCATGGGAATGCAAGGTTAGGCTTCTTAAGATCCTCAAAGATCAAAGCTTAGTATGTACCTATGAAAGACAAAGGCATGAGGAAAAATTCGTAATCCTGCAGTTAATCACTTTCTCTTCAATTAACTTGACTAATCCTGCATGATGGAACAAGAGTGGACATAATTTTCAAGTCAGTGGGGCAAGGAGCAAAATGTTTCACATGTAAAACAATAGCAATATGTAACTACTTTATAAACTGCTACAAAGACCACTAGTAGAGACCTAAATGCCTGCTGCACCATATTATGGATTTTTTTTCTTGTCAAAAAGGCATCTTATAATAAAAAAATATGTAAGCATTATAAAAGTTTTTAACACTCAAAATTTAAACTTGACAGTACAGCTCTATGCACTGACTTAATTCAAGTTGTTTCATTTAGCTCTGATAAGACAAGGAAATAAACAAAGGTTAGGTTGTGTATCTGCAAGTCGTGTCATTAAAGTATTGTACAAAGCATATTAATTTAAAATACACAGTCATGTAAACTGCAATATGAAGCATGGTTTTCAGCATGTAAAGACAACTAAAACAGTAGCTACAGTGCAATTAGGAACAAAGATGAATCCCACAGTCATTAGCAGCGATGGCATGTCCAGGAGAAAGTAAAATGACCACCCTTAGTTTACCACTTAAAATGCAAGAGTGGGTTAAAATAAAAGCAGAGCAAAGCAAACCAGACAAAAGGATGGTCAATATAATGCATGAAAACTGATGCCCTGTACTATACTACGTTCCAGCAAAGAACAAAGATATGTCTAGCTAGAACCAACTAGTACATGTACATTCCAAGAACAATCTTTATATTACTAATTATTCTGGCATTTTAACATGGCACTACCTTTCTCTCCATTTAAAAAAAAATGGAAAGAAATCAATATTGCAAATACCTGACAATGACAACTGTTTAACAAAAGGGGAGAAATCTTAACTTTTGTTTTAAAGATGCAACACAGCTGTAGCTGCATCACTAATGCTGAAGAAAAAAAACAGCACGTCATATTTTTTCATATAAATATAACTTTTTAAACAGCAGGTAAGAGAAGCATATGCACAACTAAGTGCATGCTGATTTGAAACCTCCAGCTCAGCCAGCCATCTGATACCAAATATTGTCCTTTTAAGTACAAAATGCCTTCACTGCATTTAACATGCAGAGGAGAGAGCTATAAATTGCTCTGCTTTGATTTTTTTCCTTTAATTCTTGCTCTACTAAATGGCGGAAAATGGCAACACAAGCATAAACTACAAAATCCCAATTTGTCCAGAAAAACAGATTACTCCCTTTTGTAAACAGTCTTTTTTCACTCAATCAAGCAGCTTTCCCAGAATTTGTGGTCTATATGGAGTGTGAGCTCCCACAATTCACAGCTTGCATCAGGTAGTGTAAAATTAAAAAGAAAATGGTAGAGCCAATGAAAGCATAATCAACTGCATTATCTTTTTGCACGAACAAAATACAAGGCATTTGTTTTTGGATAGTACTTCACATTTTGTTTTTTGTCCATAAGCCCACCAAATACTATGAGTTCTCCACGACCCTGAACCACAGTATGAAGGCTAGTCTCGGGTGGGCCCACTACAGAACTGTTATTAAATACTTTCCATTTGACTCTTCCTTTCTCCTTGGCATCTTTAATGTCTAACACATACATCTGCATAGGCTTACAGTTCATGCTCTGATATAAAGGCTTGCCAACGTTCAGTGACTGAGGAGGATGATGACCTAATCGACGAGCAATAGGTGGTAAGGAATGCCCATCTCCCTGGGGAGGGGCCTGCCGCTGTGTCAACACTTCAGCACCACTTCCACTTTGGCTACCAGGGGGACTTAGTGAGGCAGAAGCACTATGGCTCACTAAAACTGCAGATGCACCTTGTGCAGATAGGGCTTTTACTGCCTCTAGACCTCTTCTTAAAGCTCCAGGGGAGACTGCTCCTGGTGGAGTAGTAGCAACGTGTGGTGGTGTATGGATTCCATTGGTTTGCTCTGGAGGATTCTGTGCACCAGAACTTACAGTTCTACTGTCCAAGGTGTCTACTAAATTACTGCAACGAGTTGGTTTTGCATCGCAGTTTAATTCCACTGAGCCTAATCGCAAGTCTCTCTCCTCTGGCAATGATCCCCGTCTCTGATTACGTTGAAGTCCTGCCTTCAAATCATATCCTGGTTCTGAAGGTGTGCTAGGAGATACCAAATGCACTGGACTCTCCAATGAAGCGCCTCCAGCTGCAACTGCTCCTGGAGATATGCTCCCACCATTTAGTACAGGAGAAATATCTCCTCTGGCAGGAGAAAGGCTTCCTTCTCGAGAGCCAGAGGTGTGTCTTTGCGTTCTAGGTCTGAGTGTCCCCCAACGTCCATTCACACAAGGAACTTCATCCGTATTCCTCACTGGAGACTGAGAACGATACTCTCTGGTTTCAGGAACTAATGCAGGAGGAGTAGCACTGATAGGAGAAGGCCGAGAGTTAAGGCTAGGGCTTAACGGTGCTCTGCCACTGGGAGCTTGACTGAACACTACTACACAATCTCCCACCTGTTTTAAAAAAAAAAAAAAAAAAACTTGTAATTTTGTTTTCAAACACTCCAAATTCAAATACATCAAGATTAAATTTTAAACCATTTGCACACAAAAAAAACACCTCGCAGTTACTCAAACAGGTCAAAGGTCAAACATTAACATGACAAACGGTGGGTTGCATTTGTAAATCATAATTCACACCTCATATAATAGTGTAAAGAAAAGAAAGTCCTCAAGATAAATTCTGCTACAGTCTGATTTACCTTTTATAATGCAAATCTGGGGGCAGCAAACCAGCATCTTAGGCAAAATGCAGATAATATGAAAGGTAACAAAACCTTGAAAATAAAATTTGGTGACAGACAGCATACTTTCTTACCAAATGGATAAGCTGAAGACATTTAATGAACTGATTCATTCTTCCAAGACACTACTTAACTATTTTTAAACCCCCCCCCCCCCCCGAGAAAGAAACCCAAGGACTACATTTCTATGTCCCACACATACCCAGATGATTTCTGGTTACCAGTGGTGGGATTATCCCCCGCTTCCAGTATCAGTCTGATCAGTCACTTTTTGGTGGCATGGGTTGAGGACATTGGAATTAAACTTGTGTAACCAGTACACAGCTTTAGTACCAACGTTTTCTATGCAATCTTTTCAGTCACAATGTAAACCAAGCAAAGATTTACTTTTGCACAACAGTTATTTTATTTTTCTAGTAAGTCTGGTGGAGGAAAAAAGGAGAAATTAGTTCCTCTCACAACTAAGGAATATAGAGCAAAAGGAAACCAGCATGCAAAGGTTTCTAAGGGAAAATGATAGTAGCTTTGTGTGCATCTGGAATGCAGATTGGAAATAAGTTAGCAGTTGTGGTGGCTGTGCATATTTATAGGAAGTAGACAAAAGACAGTCAGTTCCACACTTCAGGAGGACCTCAAAGCCCAAATGGAATCTGAAAGACTGGCACTTCAGAGGAACTGCCCGGAACTTGAAGCAAATGAATTAATGCAATGGGCCAAAAGTGCAAAGGCTGCATGCATGCACAAGCTAAGGACAGAGAAAAGCACCATCATAACAGAGATGGTCATCTTTCACCAAGAGCACCTCAGTCACACAGAAGAGTAAAGTCAAGCCTCAGGTGTGCAGGTCAGTACAAAATATTTTCCTCAATCTTAAGAGTGGAACAATTTTTGATAGTTTTATATGGGCAATTGAAAACGTGTGTAACACCAAAGTGATCAAGGGCAGTAGGTGAGAGTTTAACTTCTTTTCTCACAGGTGATACCATGCATGCAGTTTCTAAACTTAGTGATGCCGACTGTTTGAAATAAGCTTGTTAAATAACATTTACATGCATCTTTCAAACAAATTAGTGAAACATGCAGAAAGAAATTTACACAGCACAGAAGAATGGCAGATGATGGTTTATTTTGATGTATGGTCGAACAGATGTAAGGTTCTCACTTCTGAAAGGCTTGCAGATCTTTTGGTGTGGGAACATGATCCCTTGCTACTCTGCTTAGGGCATGAGGCTCTGGATGGCAGGACGGGTGCATCACACTGCCGATGATATAGTTACCCCCTCCTCTGTGTCTAGCAAGCTGCAACAGCGTATCAGGGAAGTAGACATCACTGCATATGGGTACAATGAAACCCATGGACACACAGCCTAAGTAATCACAGCAGATTGCAGTTAGAAGGGGAAGCCATGGGTTGTGAAACATATCTAGGTTTTGGGGTAAAGTTAATAATAATCAAAGGGGGAAATATGTAAGGTCTCACTGTCCACCAAAGCGGAATGGAGAACGAAGACCTCTAGAAATAGTAAATAACCAGAGGTCAAAATGCAATAAAACATTTCTTCACAGAGGCAACTGCCTGGAACTGTGAAAGGAAGCTATCATTTAAAAGAGCAGTTTCAATTGCATGTGGGGTCTTCAATGTGGAAAAAGTTTTTAGTTGGCCTTCACTGTGAAAGGAAAAGGTGATGTAATCAGCTGCAACCCCCCACACCCAATGTTTTCTGCGATAACAGAAATGGTGAACTGAGATGCATATACTTAGAGTTGAAAGCAAAGTCAGTACTGCCTTGCATTGAAAACAACTGTATTCACATTCTGAAGTGCTGTTATTTGCAAATTTTGCCTTGTATCATTTTGCTAACTCAGAATACTTAGGTCCAGTATTTTTATTTAACAGTAGATCAGATTCTTCTTTAAATATCTTACCTATGTAAATGACTACTTTTGTATTTTGTGCTTTGCCCTGACCTCTGCATATTTATTGTGCATTAGCACCGTCTTGCCTTCTTTACTGTAAGTTATTTATTCACTTGCAGGATCTTGTACCTGGCATTTATGTATTATTTTTTAATCTGAAAAAGTAGCATTACTTAACATGGTAGGTTGGCAAAAGTACAGTTTTGTACCTACCATAAATGTAGATGTTAGAGTGCTAATACAGCTGCAGTCATAACAGATGGGTTCTCCTGCCGTCAGGCGGGTCCTCGGTCGGCCGAATTCTAAAGTCTAGGTCCGGCGTCGGTTGTCATCACTTCTTCCCTGACGTTAGTGCGACAGGGGTATAAAAGAACCAGCAGACGCCATTTTCTTCAGTTTTTCTTGCCCCAAATGTCAGGTGCCCCCAGAAGGAAGGCAATACATAAATTTGTGTAATAAAGCAATGTCATATAATCAAAATACAGTAGTGCAAGCAAATACAAAAAGAATGAATACTCCAATCAGGTTGCATGAGGAGGTGTTAGCCAATAGGCCTGTCCCCAAGAGGGGAAGGAGCAAGGGAAACCTGGACTGCAGCTGTATTAGCACTCGAACATCTACATTTATGGTAGGTACAAAAGTGTACTATGTTCATCGTGCGTACAGCTGCAGTCATAACAGATGGGTAGAATCCCAAAACTAAGAAAGGGGTGGTAGGCACTAGGTGGAACTAGGAGGAGCCAGAATGCCCTGCAAGATTGCAGTGGCAAAGCCCGCTCTAGATTTGGAGTATAATAGAAGGTGGTAGTGCTTGGAGAAGGTATGCACAGAACTCCAAGTGGCTGCTTCCAAAATATCTTTGGTAGGAACTCCTCTGAGAAAAGCTGCAGAGGTAGCCATGGCCCTTGTGGAGTGAGATCTGATGCCTGTAGGTACACAGTTTTGCCATGAAAAGAATAGCAAAAGTGTATGCAGTGGGCTATCCATTTTGAGATTGTTTGGAAATCGGCTTTCCTTGAGCTCCTATAGCATAGGACACAAAGAGCTGTTCTGATTTTCTGAAAGGCTTTGTTCTGTCCAAATAATAACGCAGTTGTCTGTGGATGTCCAAAAAATGTAGTAATCTCTCCCCTTTGTTTTGAGGATTAGGATAAAAGGTAGGTTAAGTGTATAGCCTGATTCAAAGCTATCCTGGATACCACTTTTGGCATAAAGGACGGGTTGGTTCGTAAGGAAACTCTGTCCTGATGGAAGATGATAAAAGGCTGCACAGCCATGAGAGCTTGTAGTTCCGATACCCTACGAGCTGAGGTAATAGCCAGAAGGAAAGCTGTTTTCCAGGACAAATATTGCAAATCTGATGAGGCAGCTGGCTCAAAAGGAGGCAAGGTCAGCTTTTCTAGAATGAAACTGAGATCCCAAGCAGGTATTGGTCGTTTCCTTGGGGGTTTTAGATTCTTAGCCCCTCTGAGGAACTGTCTTAAGAGGGGGTAAGAGAATAAGGGTGGCTCAGTGTTGTATTCTGCAGAAATGGCTGAGGCATGGATTTTGATGGAGGAGAATGAAAGTCCACTGCTTAGCAGCTTAGCTAGATACTGTAATATTTGAGGTAAATTCAGTTTTCCAGGATCCTGGCCCTTTTTCTCATTCCAGACACAAAACCGTTTCCATTTTGCGGAGTAAGCTTTTCTAGTAGACTGCCTTCTGGCCTCCAAAATGACATCCTGCACCTCCTTGGAGAGTAGGGTCTGTTGTGATGCTAAGAAATCTTCCATGCGGCTAGATTGAGTGTTTTTAGCTGACTGAGCTTGAAGCTGTGCGGAGTCAGAAGAAGAGGCATTAGAGGCAGGGTCCATGGTGGGGAATGAGTCAGGCTCCTCAGGAGTGGGTACCAGTGTTGTCTTGGCCAGTCTGGAGCAATGAGAATCATCTTTGGTCTGTCTGCTCTGGTTTTTAATAGAACTTTGGGCAGCAGAGGAAGAGGTGGGAAGGCATAAACTGTCATTGATGTCCAACTGAAAGAGAGAGCGTCCACTCTCCAGGCCTTTGGATGAAAAATCCTTGAGCAGAATTTTGTCAATTGATGATTTTTGTGGGAGGCAAAGAGATCTATGCCTGGCCTTGCCCATGCTTGAATTATCTCTGTAAAAACTTGAGGATGCAACTTCCATTCGTGTGGATCTGTCATATTTCTGCTTAGGTTGTCTGCCAGCATGTTTTCCTTGTCTGGCAAGTACTGTGCTTGTAGTTCGATTTGTAAGTCCAGGGCCATGTTCCAAAGTGACATGGCCAGTCTGCATAGGGGGTATGAATGGGTTCCTCCCTGTTTGTTTATGTACCACATTACTGTGGTGTTGTCCGTCCTTATCAATAGTTGACCTGGTTGCAGAAGGTCTTTGAAAGCTATAATAGTATTTATTACTGCTAGCATTTCCTTTTGATTGATGTGAAGGTGCTTTTCTTTTTGGGACCATTTGCCCTGAATGCACCGATCTGTCATGTGCGCCCCCCAGGCGTCTGTTGTGATGACTTGATTTGCTTGAGGCTTGCTGAATGGAAGATCTGTGTTTGTTTGGCATGCTTGAGCCCACCACAGAAATTCCTTTTGAAGACATGGAATTAGTGGTATTATTGTTTCCAAACTGTGGCTGTGTTGAGACCATAGGTTTTTCAGGTACCATTGAAATTTCCTCATATGCAGCTTTGCACACGGGATTAGTAAGTTAGTTGCCCTGCTTCTCTGGCGTGAGGTAGGCCATCTGGGTGTGTGTGTCCAAGTTGGCACCCAGGAAAAATATTTTCCGAGAGGGTATTGGCCTTGATTTCTTTTTGTTGACTGTGTATCCCAGAGAATTCAACAACATTATTACATAAGCCAGATGTTTCAGAAGAATGTGCTTGCTGTCCGCTTGGATCTGGCAGTCGTCCAAATAGGGGTATATTTGTATCCCTTGAAGTCTGCAGTAGGCAATTACTGATGCCAGGCATTTTGTGAATACTCTGGGCGCAGTAGATAAGCCAAAGGGCAATGCAGAGAATTGATAATGGGTTGAACCTGCAAGAAATCTGAGGTATCTTCTGCAATTTTGTCTGATTGGGACATGCAGGTATGCCTCCTTGAGGTCCAATGTTACCAGCCAAGACTCCTTGCCCAGCATGGGAAGAAGCTGCTGTAGAGTGAGCATCTTGAATTTTGGTACGAGTAGAAATGTGTTTAGGATGGATAGGTCCAAAATAGGTCTCCAATCTTTTCCCTTCCTTGGTACCAGGAATAGTCTGGAATAAAAACCTTGACCTTGTTCGTGCGTAAGTACCTCTTGAATAGCTTTCATGTCTATGAGATCTGAAATTTGTCTTTGTGCCTCTGCCCTTTGATTGTGTGGCAGGTTTGGCATGCCTCTCATTTTTGGAAGGGTGTGAAAATGTAATCTGTAGCCTCTGTTTATAATGTCCAAGATCCATTTGTCTTTTGTGACAATATGCCAATTTTTTGAAAATAATGCCAGTTTTCCGCCTAAGGGTGCTGCCATTTGAGTCTTGCTTGGCATGCAAAGGGGAAAGTCATTGGACTTGCTTTGTGAATGGTTGAGTTATCCTCACCACCTCTTTGTGTAGGAGCTTGCCACTGTCTGCCTCTAAACGATCCTTGGGATTGCCCTCGGGCACCTGTATCTACCTCTTTGGGGTCTGTCCGTGGCTGGAAAGGACCAATTTTTGGAAGGCCAATTTCTACTGAAACGTGGGGGCTGTACCTGTAGAAAATCTTTCACTGTTTGCATTGATTTAGCCTTTTCCTCCATTTTCCTTAATACCTCCTCAGCATCAGCACCAAATAATACATCCTTTTGTAGAGGGGCATCTAGTAATTTGGCTTTGACATGATCTGGTAAGGTTTGTTCCTTGAGCCAGGCATGTCTACATATGACTGATCCTGTAACAGCAGCTCTACATGACACCTCTAGAGCATCAAAACCACATTGTAAGCTGTGTTTACCCACTTGTTCTGCACTATGCATCAAATCCTGCAACTCTCCTTCAAGTCTGGTTGTTCAGGTTGAGACATTTTACTTCTCAATTGTGATAACAAAAACTGTTGGTACTTTAGCATATGGAACTGACAGTTTAATGCCCTCATGGTTAAGGTGGCCGAGGTATATACCTTTTTTCCCCACCTTTCTAAGGATCTGGAATCTCTCTCGGAAGGTAATGGATTTTTAGCAGTGGAGGCCTTAATTCCCTTGGGGCCCTGTGAGATAGTTTCTGGGTCAGCAGCATGGCTTTTGTATAAAAATTGGTGAGAGTCAGGAACCCTGTAGTACCTGTCAGGCTTGACTGGGGCTGGAGGTAGAGAGTCCGGGTTAAGGCAGGCCTCCGAGTACACATCATCTAATATGTCCAAGACAGGAGGTATAGCCAGAGGCCTGTGCTGAGGTAGCAAGAGAAATTCCCTAAGCCTTTTCTTGGAATCTGAATAATCCTGGCCTTCCCAGTGGATGTGTTCCCTTAAGGTATGCAAAGTTTCCCCAAATGAGTAATCCTCTGGGGGGGATACAGAGGGAATGGACTCCTTTGCATCAGAGTCTTCAAAAGGGGAGTAAGAAAGTTCCTGTTCATCAGAGTGCTCTGATATAATGGAGCCCTGATCAGAGGAAGGAGATTCTTCCTCCACTCTGGGGCCTTTTGTCGGGGGGGGGGGGGGTTGAGAACCCCTGATAAGAGTAATTAAATCCTCAGCCATTTTAAGCATCTGTTTTTTAGGCATGGGGCCTGGAGATGGGCCCTGTGTAGCTTGTCTCTTAGAATGCATGGCTGCTTTAGACTTAGTGAAAGCCTTGATGGAAAAAGAAGAGGAAGGTCTGAAGACACCTTGTGAGGAGGTAGACCTGTCCACATTTTGAGATTCACCGCCAAGAGTGGCTTCGGTATCTGTAGTCGGGGTATGGGCTGAGGAGCCTGCGACCTCGGGCACAGGAGACACCGCCAAAGAAGTGCAGTCGGTAGTCAGGAGCTGCGTAGGCGCCTCACTGAGAACCGGACCACGTGTAATCGGCTTTGGCATGGTGTCGGTAGAGGCCGCGGACCTCGTGTGTCGGTCCTTATCTTTGCACTTTTTAGACCAAATTGGAGTCGGAGTATCCGACGACATAATATAGTTAAATTTTTTGCCAAAATAATGCTGGGCGAACTCCGCCCGACGCTTAATGGTGCGTTTGTTGAATGTAGCACAAAAGCGACAGACCGAGACGTCGTGGTCTGGGCCTAAACAAGGAATACAGAGGGAATGGAAATCCTTATGCGGTATTTGCTTCCCACATGAAATACAATTATTAACTTTGTCTGACATCGGTCTGAGGCAAGAAAAGTTTCAACGGGTACTTAGCTTTCAAGAAGACTTTGGTTGCAAAATTTTCGTAATTTCAGGAGCTGGCCGACCGGCACTTGCGAACTGCTTCTGCTTCGGGCAACGTGCGGCAAGAAAGACTGAAGAAAATGGCGTTGGCTGGTTCTTTTATACCCCTACCGCACTGACGTCAGGGAAGAAGTGACGACAACCGACGCCGGACCTAGACTTTGGAATTCAGCCGACTGAGGACCCGCCTGGCGGCAGGAGAACCCATCTGTTATGACTGCAGCTGTATGCACGATGAACATCCTGGTCTATCTACCCTTAATTAGCCAGATGGCTTAAGCATACTACCAGTGAGATATATATATATATATATATATATATAGCTTCTATTTGGTGTCTGGCCTCTGACCAAATCTAGAGCAGTGGTAGTAGTACTACTGTGCCATAACACTATGGAGAAACTGGGTAATTCTTCCAGCCTTCGCTGGGAAATGAGTGTGTGTGAAAATTTGTCTGAAAGCCAGTTACCATAGATAAGGGGCACTGGAAGACTGTATGGATCTCAGAGTGGCGAAAAAGTAGTTTGGGATGTTATGCCAAAGGCTCAGCTCTGTAAACGGTTAGTGTTTAGTGGAAGTTCATAAGAGTTGTGCATTTATGCTTTTGGGGCCAGGTTGCATTTAGTTAACTGGTTATTTAATAAGGATTTTATGCACTTTTTGTTTTAAACTGAACCTGCTGAGTACCAGTGGTGTGATTCGAGGGACCATCCCTCTGGTAGCAGCTGGACCTTTCTGGGGCAATGTACTAGATCCAAGGACCACAGACCTCCATCTGTGTGGCAATCATAGCTATCAACCAATAAAGGACAAATCTTGACAGAATCTGGAACAAATCCAGAAATGAGGGGCATTTGTAAAATATTAGTATTAACTTAAAACATACAGAATAAGACGATGCGAATATATATTTTCTGAAGTAAAAAGTGTCTACAACTCTAATTATTCTCATTATTTACTAAGTGTAACTCATCACCTTTTCTAAAAAAAACTCACTAGTTTTTAAGAGGTGTTAGAAGGGAGAGAGTCAGGGTTGCCAGACGTCCCTATCTGAGCAGGACTGCCCCGGGATCAGCAGCTCGATCCTGGAGTCCCGTACTGCCGGTTAAAATTCCAGGAAAACAGCCTTCGCTTTTTTTTTCCGGGCCTATATGCTGGTATATGAGCCAATCAAAAATTGCAAAATGGAGCTCCTTCCGTTTAATGCAGAACTGCCTAATGTTCCTCAATGAACAGAAGAGGGGCTGCTGTGCGATTTTTTGACTGGCTCGTATACCGGCATACAGGCCAAACAAAAACTGCCAGGCAGGAAGTTACTTGTGTTTAATGTGGAACTGCCTGATGTTCCACATTAAAGACTTTTTTTTTTTTTTGGTCTTCCCTTAGCCTGAAGGACCTTTTTTTTTGGTCCCTACCTGTCCCCGTAACAAATTTGGCATTCCTGGTCACAGGTAAAAGATAAGTCAAAATCAGGGATGTCCCTGAAAATAAAGGACAGCTGAGAGGTATGGTAGCAATGGTGCCATCCATCACAGCTACAACCATCCTTTCAGTTGTGGACACACTTCCTGGATTTGTGGTTCTCAGATAAAGGATTCTACATTTCTATATAAATTTCAAGTTCAACTGACATTTCTGACCATTACTTTGAAATCTTTTCACCATTACCTCATGAATGAGCCTGCTGCATGGAAAGTCAGAAAAAAAATGCTTCACTGCTGATGGTCTGCAGTACAACTTATAAATTTACTGAAAAGGCACTATCCCAAGTACTAACCCCTAGAGCATTCAACTGGTAAACATTCTTCCATCCCAATTATTACAGCACATTATATACCCCATTACCCAGCCAATGTGTTACCCATCGTCCACCCTAAAACTATGTCTTCTATTCACTACCCTAGAGAATGGTATAATGTCAAATGGCTATTAAGGAAAGCAACATTAATGACTAAGAATATATCCATAACCCTCATTAGATCACAAAGTACAGCTGTGTCCATAACTTTCTAATCTAAGAAAGTAAAAAGTACAATTTTGTACCCACCATAAATGTAGATGTTCGGGTGTTCACCCTGCTGCAGTCATCACACTTGGGTTATCCTGCCGTCAGACGGTCCCACAGTTGGCCCGAATTCCAAAGCCTTGGTCCGGCGTCGGTTGCGGTCGCTTCTTACCTGACATCACTGCGCCAGGGGTATATAAGAGGCATCCAACGTCATTTTCTTCAGTTTTTCTTGCCCCAGATGTCAGGTGCCCCCAACAGGTAGGCAAAAAAAATAATATATATATATATATATATATATATATATATATATATATATATATATATATATATGATAGAGTGGTAGAGAAGTTCAGCTAGTTCAGAGGGGATGGAGGGAGGGTAACCTGGACTGCAGCAGCGGGGTGAACACTCGAACATCTACATTTATGGTAGGTACAAAACTGTATTATGTTCATCGTGTTACCCTGCTGCAGTCATCACACTTGGGTTGAATCCCAAAGCTAAGGATGGGAGGTGGAGTCAAACAGGGTTAGAAGAAGCTAGTAGGCCCTGCAAAACTGCAGTGGCAAAACCAGCTCTAGCTCTAGTCTTAGAGTATAGAGGTAAGTGATCGTGTTTGGTGAAGGTGTGCACTGAACTCGAAGTTGCAGCTTCCAGAATATCCTTGGTTGGCACTCCCCAGAGAAAGGCTGCTGATGTAGCTGTAGCCCTGGTAGTGGGACCTAATGTTCGTAGGTACCGGTTTCCCATGATGTGTGTAGCAGAAACGTATGCAATGCCCTATCCATTTAGAAATGGTCTGTTTTGAGATCGCTTTTCCTTGTGATCCTGTAGCATAGGCTACAAAGAGCTGGTCAGTTTTTCCTGAAAGCCTTAGTTTTATCCAAGTAGAAACGTTATTGCCTGCGAATGTCCAAAGAGTGCAGGAGTCTTTCTCCTTTGTTTTGGGGATTTGGGAAAAAGGTGGGCAAATGAATGGTTTGGTTTAGGGCCACACTGGAAACCACCTTTGGCATAAAGGAAGGGTTAGTACATAGAGAGACTCTGTCTTGATGAAAAATGAGGAAAGGTTCCACTGCCATTAGTGCCTGTAGCTCTGAGATTCTTCTAGCTGAGGTTATTGCTAGTAGCAGGGCAGTTTTCCATGAAAGAAATTTTAAATCAGCTGAAAAAGCTGGTTCAAAGGGCGGCAGTGTAAGCTTTTCCAGAACAAAGTTGAGATCCCAAGTAGGTGTTGGTGCTCTCCTTGGCGGTCTTATGTTCTTAGCCCCTCTGAGGTACTGTCTTAGGAATGGATGTGAGAATAAAGGAGGATCAGTGTTGTAATGAGCTGAAATTGCTGAGGCGTGGCTCTTAATAGATGAAAAGGAAAGTCCTTTGTGCAACATCTCAGTTAAATATTGTAGAATCTGAGGAATGTTTGGATCAAGGGGATTTTGGCCTTTAGCCTGGTTCCAGGCGCAAAATCTTTTCCATTTGTCTGAATAGGTTTTCCTGGTGCTGGGCCTCCTGGCCTCCAGAATGACATCCATAACAGCTTTGGATAAAGGTGTTGGCTGGTTGTTTAGGTAATTTGCCATGCAGCCAGGTTTAAAGTCTTGAGCTGGCTGTGTAGAATCTGACTGTCTTGCTGGGTGAGCAGATGAGGAATTTGTGGCAAAATCCATGGTGGGCCGTGGGCCATGTTCCTTAAAATTGGATACCAATGCTGGCGTGGCCAGTCTGGTGCAACGAGTATCATTTGTGGCCCCTCTAATCTGACTTTCAGCAGTACCTTTGCTAGAAGAGGTAGTGGAGGGAAGGCATACACTGTTAATGTTTTCCAACTGAATGAGAGGGCTTCCACTTTCCAAGCTAGTGGATGGAAGGTCCTTGTGCAAAATTTTTGAAGTTGGTGGTTGTGGGGGATTGCAAACAGATCTATGTCTGGGTGTCCCCATTTTTGAACCATCATTGCAAATACTTGTGGATCTAGTTTCCATTTGTGTGGATCCATGATGTTTCTGCTTAAGTCGTCTGCCAATGTGTTTTTCTTTCCTGGCAGGAATTGTGCTTGTAACTGAACCTGGTAAGACAGTGCAGTGTTCCACAAGGTCATTGCTTGCCTGCATAGAGGGTAGGAATGTGTGCCCCCTTGTTTATGTACCACATTACTGTGGTATTGTCCGTCTTTTTTAATAGTTGTCCTGGGTGTAAAAGGTCCTTGAAAGCTGTTAGGGCATTCTGTACTGCTAGCAGTTCTTTTTGATTGATATGCAGATACCTCTGATCTGTAGTCCATTTGCCCTGAATGCACTGTCCTGCCATGTGTGCTCCCAGGCATAGTCCGATGCATCTGTTGTCATAGTTTGCCTGGCTGTGGGTAAGGTGAAAGGCTGACCCTTGTTGAGGTGACATGCCTGTGCCCACCATAGAAACCCCTGTTGAAGGCAGGGAATGAGTGGTATCATTGTTTCCAAACTGTGGCTGTGCTGAGTCCATACACTTTTCAGGTACCATTGTAATTTTCTCATATGCAGTTTTGCAAATGGTATTAATAGTATGCAAGATGCCATGAATCCCAAGGCCTGCAGAATTTGTCTTGCAGGGAGTTGGGTCTTTGTTGCCATTATTTTGAAATATTGAATCAGCTGTCGTTGCTTGTTTGGCATGAGATAAGCCATCTGGGCCGTTGTATTCAAGCTGGCACCCAGGAATATTATGTTTTGTGAGGGCACTAGTTTTGATTTCTTTTCATTTACTGTGTACCCTAGGCAATTTAGAAGGTGTTTGCCAGATGCTTTAAAAGAATGTCCTTGCTTTCTGCTCAAATAAGGCAGTCGTCCAGGTATGGGTATATTTGGATTCCTTTGTCTGCAGTATGCAATTACTGGTGCCAGGCATTTTGTGAAGACCCTGGGCGCAGTAGATAAGCCAAAGGGCAGTGCAGAGAATTGATAATGCATTGAACCTGCAATGAAGCGGAGGTATTTTCTGCAATTTTGTCTGATAGGGACATGCAAGTATGCCTTCTTGAGGTACAAAGTTACTAGCCAAGCATTCTTGCCCAGCATGGGAAGAAGCTGCTGTAGTGTTAGCATCTTGAATTTTGGTACTTGCAGATAGGTGTTCAGAATTGAAAGATCCAGAATGGGTCTCCATGCTTTGTCCTTTCTTGGGACTAGGAAGAGTCTTGAGTAAAATCCTTGTCCTTGCTCCTGTGTAGGTACCTGTTGAATGGCTCTCATGTCCATGAGAGCTGTAATCTGTTTTTGCGCCTCTGCCCACTGATTTGGTGGCAGGTTTGGCATTCCTTTTATCCTTGGTAAGGTATGAAAGTGGAATCTGTATCCTTGAGAGACAATGTTTAGGACCCATTTGTCTTTTGTGATTATGTGCCAGTTGTCTGCAAAAAATGCTAATTTTCCTCCCAAGGGAGTTGGCCAGGAGAGATTTGCTTGGTAGTTTGAGGATTGAGTCATTGTGTTTGTCTTCTGCTAGCTTGGGGCCTGTCTTCTCCTCCTTTCTGGGTAGCAGTACTCCATTGGCGAGGTTTGTAAGGGCCTTGTGACGGACCTCTGCCCCCTTGGGTGTCTGTATTTGCCCCTCTGTAATCTGTCAGAAGCTGGAAAGGACCAGTTTGCTGTTGGCCAATTTCTGCTGAAACGAGGGGGTTGTACCTGAAAAAATCCTTGACCGTTTGCATAGACTTTGCCTTATCCTCCATTTTCTTTAAAACCTCTTCTGCTTTGACACCAAATAATACATCCTGCTGTAAAGGTGCATCCAATAATTTTGCTTTAACATGATCAGGAAGGGTTTGTTCTTTTAACCAAATATGTCTATGTATGACTGAGCCAGTAACAGCTACTCTACAGGAAGCTTCCAATTAACCAAATCCGCATTGTAAAGTATGTTTGCCCAACTGTACAGCTGCATGCAACAGATCCTGCATTTCCTTGAATTCAGACCGTTAAGAATGTGTGCTCATTTTTTTGTTTTAACCGAGACATTAGGATTTGCTGATATTTCAACATGTGAAACTGACAATTTAATGCTCTCATAGCCGGAGTTGCTGAGGTGTATATTTTCTTTCCCCATTTATCTAGGGCTCTGGAATCCCTTTCAGAGGGCACAGGATGTTTAGCCATAGAAGCTTTAGCTCCCTTAGGACCCTGGGAAATTGTTTCTGGGTCAGCTACAGGGCTTTTATAAAGGAATTTGTGAGAGTCAGGTACTCTGTAGTATCTGTCTGGTTTGGCTGGAGCAGGAGGTAGAGAGTCTGAATTTAAACTAGACTCCAAGTAAACATCATCCACAATATCTAAAACAGGAGGGATAGCAAGGGGTCTGTGCTGGGGTAGTAAAAGGAACTCTTGGAGCCTTTTCTTAGAATCAGAGTAGTCCTGGCCTTCCCAGTGGAAATGCTCCCTCATGGTATGTAAAGTTTTCCCAAAGGAGTAGTCTTCAGGGGGAGATGCTGAGGGAATAGAGTCTTCAGCATCAGTCTTCATAAGGTGGAAAAGTGTAATCCTGTTCCTCAGAAGAATCTGAGGGGAGTGAAACCTGATCGGAGGATGCGTAGTCCTCCTCTTGTCTTGGTCTTTTACCAGGAGGGGGATGGGAACCCCTGATTAGGGTAATTATATCTTCAGCCATCTTAAGCATCTATTTCTTAGGCATGGGGCCTTGAACTGTAGACTGATGTAGAGTTTTCTTGGGTTTTAAAGGAGTTTTAAGCTTAGCATAAGATTTAATGGTGAGTGTAGTCGGTCTGAAGACACCTTCTGCAACCGAAGGCGTTTCCACTGCACTGGGGTCTACTTCTGCTCCGGTGTCGGAAGACGGCTGCGTCGGCCTAGTAGGCTCCGCTTGGGAATCCGCAGCTGTCTGGGGTTCCAGTTCTGCGGTCGTCAGGGGCTGCGTAGGCGCCTCACTGAAAACTGGAGAACTGGCGACAGGCCCAGCTGAGGCCTCGGAGTCTGGCTTGTTCCTAGGCTGCCTGTCCTTATCCTTGTGTTTTTTATGTATGGCGGTCGTCGGCTGCTCCGATGGCATGATATAATTAAATTTCCTACCAAAGTAATGCAGTGCGAAGTCAAAACGGCGTTTGATAGCGCGTTTATTAAACTTAGCACAAAACCAACAACTTGTGACGTCATGGTCTGGGCCTAGGCAAGGAAACAATAGGAATGGAAGTCCTTATGCGGTATTTGCTTCCCACAAGAAATGCAATTAACTTTTTCTGACATCGGACTGAGGCAAGAAAATGTTCCCCAACGGGGTACTTAGCTTTACTGAAGACTTCGGACTGAAATTCAAATTGAAAATCTCAGGTGTCAGCCAACCGGCACTTGCGAACTGCTTCTGCTTCGGGCACCGCGCGGCAAGAAAGACTGAAGAAAATGGCGTCGGATGCCTCATATACCCCTGGCGCACTGACGTCACTGACGCCGGACCAAGACTTTGGAATTCGGTCCGACTGCAGGATCGCCTAACGGCAGGATAACCCAAGTGTGATGACTGCAGCAGGGTAACACGATGAACATCTGTGCAAGATACTCAACAAAAGATGAACAAACTCAGTGGCAGATAACACTAGGAGTGATTCAGACAGCAGCCTGAGACCCATGACTCAAGAGCAGCCCATGGCCAAGCACCAAGCCATCTACTTATAATAAAACATTTAAAAGAATGTTATGCTTAGCTGCTCCAGTAGTATAAAGGGATAAAGACCTAACTACGACTAAGCCAACCAGAGTTTGATTAGTGGCTCAGGTGCGACAGTATCAGGAAGGAATGGAACATGCCCATCCTGGAGGGAGGGCACTCAATGGTGACACTCCCTAAGAGGAGGCATGGTCCAAAGAGGGGAGTTGCCCACAGATGAGACCCAAGCATGGTGGTGGGGAAAAGGGAAAATATGGGTAGGGATACATTTAAAAAAAAAAAAAAAAAGACTGAAGCACAGATGATAGAGTCCCTAGGATGCTTTTAATGCCCACAACCATTTCTAGCAATACAGTAAAACTGGGAAGGGGGTATGAGAGGACAGCCGGTAGACATGGAGTAGATGTGGGGCACTGGAGCACTGGCATGTAATAATGAGGTTTAAGGGGATCAAATTGTTACATTGCACTGAACTCATTTTACTCATGTAATGTCACCAGCAGGTGTGTAATCTGAAATATACGGCTGACTGATGTTACCCTTCTAATTGGACTGCTGTAGCAAAAGAAGTGTGCTTCTTGCATTTTTCATTTTTTTTTCTTTAAGAAAAGCAAACTGTATTAAAAGTCAACATGACAAAGAAACACGTATTTCAAACAGTGTACCTTTGGAGTTTAAACAATACATAAATCAGCAAAAACACATTAAGGACAGCTATTACTCTAGACGAGTGACATGCAGTTAACATGTTGCAACAATATCATTCAGTTTAGAACCACATGCCCCATATACTAACCCAGATAAGCAGGTCCATCTAATACTCTGAGTAGTACTGTACTTTTTGTTTGTTTTTTTTTTTCTTTTTTCCTGTAACTTTAGCTCTACACTGATTCTCCACCTCAGCCTCTTAATTTCATCTCGCTAGTTTTCCCTTGAAAGTCCTGGAGGTCCACTGGCTCTTCTGATATGAAAGGTCAGCTACAAACCAGGTTAACGGGAAACAAACATGATTAGTGTAATCTAAACATAGCTTAACTGTCACAAGTCCCTTTCTTTTTTGGCAGTGCTATTAGGTAGCACTGTATGCAGTCATCCAAAACTGACTGCTGATACTGTCTCCACATTTCACGGTCAGTCCTGGGACCATCACACTTTACAGAATAAGCTGGACATGTCCCTTTAATGGCTGGACTAGCTCTCCAGAGGAAGCAACCCTGTAGCACTGCTGCATGATATGAACCCCAGTGGAGGGGAACAGAATGAGGACAGGGTCATCACTCTGCAAACAGCTGCCTACTGATAGGCTAACTGAAGAAACTTTGACCCCAAACATGCTTGTACAACTGTAGCATTTACATGTCAATTATGCAGTGGGATTTCTTACCCCATTCTCTAGTTTCTGAGAAGAGAATCAGTGGTTTTCCTAGCATATTTCCTGAACCCTCCCACCTTCCCAAAACAAGGTAAAGCAGGTGTAGACTCAGCGCTGCAGTCTCTCTCTCTCTGTCTCTCTCTAAGCAGCTCCACCACTGCCGAAACCACTAATGAAATGCAGGTAATCTTGGTCAGAGTCAGGGGTCCTTGCCTCACCCCTGTCTACAATGGTGGATTACAGCAGCAGCAGTAGTTCAAGTGTCCTTTCATGGCTGAAATGATCTGAAATGGGTAATTCAGTTATTACTGGTTAGAAAATATTTCATTTCTTGATGGAAAATGTTAATTTCAATTTAAAGCAAATACCTAAAAGGGTACTTTATCAAACATACCTATATATCTTAGGCTACTGCAACAGTGATCAATATGAAGAACAGTTCATTGTGTACGTAAACTTAACATAATAGTGGACTTCTGAAAGATCATTGCTGCACTGCAGTAGCTGCTTCCTCCCTCCCCCAATTTTTTTTTTTTTTTGTTATGCCAGGGTGTGAACGTGTTCTTTACACTTCTAGCAATTTTGTCTTGGTCTTAGCCTTCCATCCCTGTTGACATGAAAACTAAGGGCTTGGTGCTCAGAACTGACTAGTCAGCTCAGCTCAAGCTGTGTGGGTGCACGGAAGTTTCCCTAAAGCTTTGGAACTGTTCACAGAAACTCGGTACTGCTACATCAATAGAAGCACAGAGGCTGCTGTACCTACCAGAAAAAAAAAAAAACTTCTGATGGAACCAAAAATTAAACAGGCTGTACGACAAAAGAAGTCGTAGCTAAAATTAGGAATAGTAACACCCCAAAATATAAAAACTATATCAAACGAAACAGGCAACTAAAAGTGCTAATTAAGTCCAAGAAAGCCAATTTTGAGGTCAAGATAGCTTCCCTGGCAAATGACAACTATAAGGCCTTCTTTAGTTAAGTCAGAAACATCAAAGACAGTACTCAACAGTGGTTGCAAATGAAGCCATGTTCACAGAGACAGGAGATCAAGCAAATCTAGTGGCTGACAAATTCATCTTCCCTTGGGGAAGGCTTTCCATGCTGTTTGTAGCAGAAATGGCTACAGTGTGCTATCCATTTGTAAATGGTTTGTTTGGAGATGGCTTTGCCTTCTGCCCCTGTAGCAAAGTTAACCAGCAGTTGGGATCAGACTTTCTGAAGGATTTAGCCCTGTCTAGATAGAATCTGAGCTGTCTGTGCACATCTAAAAAGAGTGAAGAATCCTTTCCCCCCGTTCTAGGAATTCGGAAAAAAGATGGGCAAATGAATGGTTTGGTTGAGAGCCACAATGGACACCACCTTGGGCATGAAGGATGGGTTAGGTCTGAGGGATACACTGTTTGCATGGAAGATGATGAACGGTTCCACAGCCATGAGTGCTTGCAGCTCAGAGACTACTATGGCTGAAGTTATAGCCAGAAGGAAAGCTGTCTTCCAGGAGAGAAATTTTAGCTCGGCAGAAGAAGCTGGTTCGAAAGGGGGAGGGGGAGCTTTTCAATACGAAATTAAGGTCCCAAGCTGTTGCCCTTCTGGGTGGCCTCAAGTTGCTAGCGCCTCTTAGGAACGGTTTGATTAGAGGGTGTGAGAAATGGTGGAAAATGAGCAGAAATAGCAGAGGGATGAATTTTAATAGAGGAGAATGAGAGGCCACTGTGTAGTAGGTCAGCTAAGTAAGCCAGGATGAGAGGGAGGGAGGGCTGTGCCGTACTGGTTCCCTTAGCCTGGATCCAGGTGCATAACCTTTTCCATTTATCAACATAAGACTTTCTGGTGCTGGGGCGTCTGGCCTCACAGATAACATCCAGAACCTGTTTACTGAGGTTGGCAGATTGGTTCGGGGTTAGGGAATAAGCCAAGCTGCCAAACTGAGTGTCTGCAAATTGGGATGCACGAATTCCCCTTCCCTCTAGGTCAGTAGGTTTGGAATCTGAAGAATATGCCAAGGGGGTAACGGGGACAGGCTGCGCAGCAAGGGCTACCAGTGCTGCCGTGGCCAGTCTGGAACTATAAGAATGGTCCTGGGTTTTTCCTCCCTTATTTTGAGCAGTACCCTGGGAATGAGAGGCAGGGGAGGAAAGTCGTAGACCGATAGACTGACCCAGGGAAGGACAAGGCATCCACTCTCCAAGCCATGCAGTGATGCTTCCTGGTGCAGAATTTGCTGAGCTGATGGTTGGTGTGGGAGGCAAATAGGTCTATCTTCGGGGTTCCCCAATTTTTGAGTTATTAGGGTGAAGGTACTTCTGTTGAGTTGCCACTCGTGTGGGTCCAGAAGATTTCTGCTTAACTGGTCTGCTACGGAGTTGAGAGTGCCTGGTAGGAATTGTGCTAACAGGTGCAGTTGCATGGCAGAGGCTGTGTGCCAAAGGGTCATGGCCAGCTTGCATAGGGGGTAGGAAGGAGAGTCTCCCTGTTTATTGATGTACCACATCACAGTGGTGTTGTCTGTTTTGATCAGGAGAGGACCTGGTGAGAGAATGGACTTGAAAGGCATCAAGACATGCTGCATAGTCCATCTCTTTTTGATTGATGTACAGAGTGATTTTCTGTGGGCTCCACTGGCCCTGTATGCACCTGCTGTCCAGGTGTGCACCGCAAGCAGTCCGGCGAGTCTGTGGTGAGGGTCTGGGTGGCTGGGGGTGGGGAGAAAGGCATTCCCTTGTTGCGGGAGCATGCTGTCGCCCAAAGAAAATCTTTTCTGAGGCAAGGAATTACAGGTAGAAGAGTTTCCAGGTTTTGAGAGTGTTGGCACCAAAGGTTCTTTAGGTACCACTGAAATTTCCTCATATGCAGTCTGGCATATGGAATGAGTAGTATGCAAAATGCCATGAATCCCAGAGCTCGCAGGATCATCCTTGCAGTTAGCTGGGGCCTGGTGGCTAATTGAGAGAAGAAGGCTGTCAGGAAAATTTGTTTCTCTGGAGTAAGGTATGCCATCTGGGATGCTGTGTCCAGACTTACTCCCAAGAAAATTATGCTTTGGGTGAGCACCTGTTTGGATTTCTTTTTGTTGATTGTGTACCCTAGGGAGGTTTATTAGTGTCTTTACAAAGGCCAGATGCTTTAGCACTTTTTCCTGGCTGTCTGCCTGAATAAGGCAGTCATCTAAGTATGGGTAAATCTGAATATTTCTTTGTCTGCAAAAGGCAATAGCCGGGGCCAGACATTTTGTGAAAATTCTGGGAGCAGAAGATAAGGCAAAGGGAAGCGCAGAACCGAAAGTGTTGAGATCCTGCCCCAAAGTGGAGATACTTCCTGCATAATTCCTTGATAGGAATGTGGAGGTAGGCCTCCTTTAGATTTAGGGTGGCTAGCCAAGCATCTTAGGAGAGCATGGATAGCAGCTGCTGGAGGGTGAGCATTTTGAGGTGCCCTCTTTTCTGGGTACTAGAAAGAGTCTGGAGTAGAAATCCTGGCCTATTGGTGCTGCAGGAATGTGCTCTATTGCCCTCAGAGAGGAGGGAAAGTATTTGCTTTTGTGCCAATGCCCACTGATCTGGAGGTAGATCTAGGAAATTTTGGGGGATGGAAGGGTGTGGAAGGAAAATGTGTTTCCCTGAGGCACAATGTTCAGAACCCAGTGGTCGTTGGTAATGGTGGCCCAGGTGCTTGAGTGAAAGGAGAGTTTTCCTCCTAGGGTTAAAGTGGATGTGGGCAGAGGGAGGGGGTGAAGGAGGTAGGTCATTCAGAGTTCTTATCACAAGGGGTGGCTTAGAACTCCCTACTTGTGAAGTGGAGGTAGTTCACTGCTTAGATCTCTACATTCACTGAGGCTGCTGTCTGGGTGGTCTGCTTCCACGGGGCCTCGGCTGGGCTGGTCTACTGGGAGCAGGAAAGGACCAGTGTTTAGAGGGACAATGTCTGCTGAACCTAGGGGGCTGGACCTGCAAGAAATCCTTAACTGTTTGCATAGCATTTGCTTTTTCTTCCATCTTTAAGACTTCTGCCTTAGTACCAAATAAGTTATCTTTGTGCAAGGGGACATCCAACAATTTAGATTTGACATGGTCTGGCAGGTGCTGTTCCTTAAGCCATGAATGCCTTCTAATGACAGACCCAGTGACTGCTGCCCTGCAAAAAGCTTCTAGGGCAGCAAAACCACAGTGCAAGGTGTGTTTACTTACTTGACTTGCAGAATGCATTAACTCTTGTAAATCTTTTGATTCGGCCCAAGCAGGAAAGGAAGCCATTTTCTGTTTAAGGAGTTCCAAGGTATGTTGCTGAAATTTTAGCATATGAAACTGACAATTTAGTGCCCTGATAGCAAGAGTAGCTGAAGTGTATACTTTCTTACCCCATCTGTCCAATGCTCGAGAATTCCTGTCTGAGGGGGTGGGATTCTTAGTAGAGGTAGTTTTAATCCCTTCTGGCACTTGAGAAATGACCTCTGGGTCAGCTGTAGGATTTTTAAAAAGGTATGTGTGTGAGTCAGGGAATCTATAGTACCTGTCTGGCTTTCTGGGAGCAGGAGGAAGGGCGTCAGGAGTTAAACTGGATTTGAGGAAAACACCCTCCACAACATCTAGGACTGGGGGGATGGCAAAGGGTCTGTGCTGTGGAATATGTAGGAATTCCCTGAGCCGCTTTTTAGACTGAGGGTAGTCCTTACTCTTCCATTGGAAATGCTCCCTTAAGTAATGCAGGGTTTCCCTGAAGGAAAAATCCTCTGGGGAGAGGCAGAATGAATGGAATCCTCTGCATCAGAATCCTCACAAATGGGGAGGGGTTGAATGTTTGAATATTCAGATGCATCAGATTCATCCGAGTCTTGTTCAGACAGAACTAAAGGGGACAGATCTCTTTTCCTTTTGGGGGGGTAGCTTGGCTCCCCCTGACCAGCATAAGGTCTTCGGCCATAGTAAGCAGTTGAGACTGAGGCAGGGTAGGCGCCTGAGAGTGGGACGTCGGTTTCTTGGGTGTGGTTTGTTCCCTGGGCCTGAGAAACTTGGTAGTTTTAGAAAGAACGGTAGTCGTGAAAGACTACGTCTGTGTCGAGATTCGGTAGTGTGAAGGCCTTCCTCGGAAGCCATTCCCTGCTCAGTGGCTCCGGACCCATCCAAGGGCGAGACAACCCCAGGAGCCTTAGTCATTAAGAGAGTTTTGCAGCATACCGGACTCCGAAAGGGTATCAGCAGTAGCCTGTGAATCAACAGAATCGGGCATCAGGGACTGTGAAGGAGCCTCACTGAGTATCGGAGAGCTGACAACTAGCTTAACGGAAGCGTCGTCAGTAGGTTTGGACTTGTGCGTTCTGTCAATCTTTACATTTTTTCGGAAGATCTGCTGTCGGATGGCTTACCGAAGCCATATCGGAATTCGAGGACTGTAAGCGAAAATATCTGGCTAGAATAAGGGCCCGACAACGGATAGTTCTTGTGTTGAACAAAGCACAGAAGTGACAAGGGACATCGTGGTCTGGTCCTAAACAAGTGACGCAGTAAGAGTGGAAGTCTCTGTGTGGTATCTGTTTTCCACAGGCATGACAATTAACTTTCTGACATCAGTTAGTGCAAGAAAAAAGGATCCTCAATGGGGTATTTATCCTTAGAAGACTTCAACTTCAATTCGGTAGACAAAAACTCAGGTAGCGGCCGAACAGCAGTCATGCGAACTGCTTCAGCTTTGGGTTCCACAGCAAGAAAGACCGATGTAATGGTGTCGGCTGCCTTACTTAATACTACTGACGACCTGACATCAGTCCTCAAGCGACAGCAACCGAAGCAGCATCTGGTATTTGGGCTTTCTGAGAGCTACCCTGGCAGGGATAACCGAAATGTGATGACTGCAACACTGAAACATGAACATCAGGCTTTGTGCCACACAAACTGAGGACAGCAACGGTCATCTCTCTACACAAGGGTGGACGATCAACAGATCCCGGGAAAGTACAGTTGTGCACACTTACCATAAATGTAGATGTTGAGTGACTTCACTGCTGCAGTCATCACACTTGAGTTATCCAGCCAGGGGTAGCCCCCAGTCGGCTCAAATACCAGACGCTTAGTATTTCTGCATCGGTTGCTGTCACTCCAGGACTGATGTCAGGTCATCAGTGGTATAAAAACAGGCAGCCGATGCCATTACATCAGCTTTTCTTGCCCCAAATGTCAGGAGCCCCCAAACGGAGTCAGGTTATGGTGGAATAACACCACCAGTAGAAAGTAAATACCAAATAGCACTAAGGACTGAGGAAGAGAGAGACACAAGGGGGATGGAGGGTGGGAAAAGTACAGTTGTGTACACTTACCATAAATGTAGATGTTAGAGTGTATTTACTGTTGCAGTCATTACATTTGGGTAATCTGCTGGCAGGTTGCCCTCAGTCGGCCTGATTAACAAAGTCTTGGGTCCTGCATCGGTTGCTGTCCCTTCTTCCATGATGTCAGGTCGTCAGGGGTATAAAACATGCAGCCCATGCCATTACATCAGTTTTTCTTGCCCCAGATGTCAGGTGCCCCCCTAATGGGGAGCAAATAAACAAAAACACACAGGAATACTTCCAATAAAAAGCAAATACACCAAAAAGGCTTTTAAGCATAGTAGAGGAAAACAGAGGTATAGTCACAAGAAATTAGGGGGCTGGAGGGAGGGTAATCAGGACTGCAACAGTGAATACACTTGAACATCTACAATTATGGAAAGTGTACACAAATGTACTATGTTATTCGTGTTTCACTGTTGCAGTCATTACATTTGGGTAGATTCCCAAAGCTATGGTTGGGAGGAGGAGTTTATATAGCATTAGGGCCAGCTATAAGGCCCTGCAAGACAGCAGTGGCAAAGCCAGCTCTGGATTTAGAGAAAACTGGTAAATGATAATGCTTGGTGAAAGTATGTACAGAACTCCAGGTAGCAGCTTCTAGGATGTCCCTGGTAGGAACACCTCTGAGAATGGCTGCAGAAGTAGATGCAGCCCTGGTGGAGTGAGATCTGATCCCCTGGGGGATAGGTTTTCCGTGGTGCTTATAGCAGAAATTAATGCAATGGCTTATCCATTTGGAAATGGTTTGTTTTGAAATAGTCTTCCCCTCTGCCCCTGCAGCAAAAGCTACCAGCAGTTGTTCAGATATTCTCTGAGGTATAGTCTTGTCCATGTGGAATACAAGCGGTCAGTGCACATCCAAGGAATGCAGAATCCGTTCCCTTTTGTTCGGTGGATTGGGAAAGAATGTTGGCAAATGAATGGACTGATTAAGAGTCACAATGGATACCACCTTGGGCATGAAGGATGGATTGGTCCTGAGTGACACCCTGTCCGCATGAAAGATGATGAAAGGCTCAGATATCCCTCTAGCTGAAGTGATTGCTAAAAGGAAGGCTCTTTTCCAAGAGAGAAATTTTAAGTCTGCAGTTAGCAGCTGGCTCGAAAGGAGGTAGGTAGCGAGAGTTTCGCCAACACAAAGTTAAGGTCCCAGGCAGGGGTTGAAGCTCTCCTGGGTGGTCTCAAGTTTTCTGTCCCTCTGAGGTACTGCTTGAGCAGAGGATGAGAGAAGAGGAAGGTTCTGTGTTATAATGAGCTGAAATGGCTGAGGTGTGGATTTTAATGGAGGAAAAAGACAGGTCCTTGTGAAGCATCTCAGTTAAGTATTGCAAAATCTGAGGTAAATTGGGCGGTGCCGTGCTCCTACCTTGAGGCTGGTTCCAGGCACAGAATCTTTTCCATTTTTCAGCATAAGATTTTCTAGCACTAGGTCTCCTTGCCTATAAAATGACATCCATCACAGGTTTGCTGTGGGATGAAAAGGGTGAATTTAAGTGATTAGCCAGGCTGCAAGGTTCAATGTTGGAAGCTGAGGATGCACAGATTGGTTCTCCTGCTGGGACAACAGGGAAGGGATCGGAGGCAGGTGCCATGGAGATAACTGCGACACTGCGCAGGAGGGGGTACCAGTGTTGGCGTGGCCAGTCTGGAGCAATCAAGATCATTCTTGGTTTGTCCTGTCTGACTTTTAGTAGAACTTTGGAGAGCAGAGGCAGAGAGGGGAAGGTGTAGACTGATAGTTTTTTCCAGCTGAAGGACACAGCATCCACTTTCCAGGCTTGTTTGTGGGGAGTCCTTGAGCAAAACCTGTCCAACTGGTAGTTATGGGGGAAGGCAAATAGATCTATGTCTGGGCTCCTCCATTCGCTTGTCAACATGCTGAAAATCCTTGGTTCCAGTTTCCACTCGTGTGGGTCCATGACGTTTCTGCTTAGTCCGTCTGCCAGTGTATTTAATTTTCCTGGCAGGACTTGAGCTTGTAGGTGCACTTGGTAGCTCAAGGCTGTGTTTCACAATGCCATAGCTAGTCTGCAGATGGGGTAGTAATGTGTGCACCCCTGCTTGTTTGTGTACCACATAACCATGGTGTTGTCAGTCTTTACCATTAGTTGTCCTGGAAGAATGTAGTCCTTGAAGGCTGTCAGAGCATTCTGTACAGCTAACATTTCTTTTTGATTGATATGTAGGTGCATTTGACCTGGGTTCCATTTGCCCTGAATGCACTTCCCTGCCAAGTGAGCCCGCCATGCATAGTCTGATGCATCTGTTAGGGTTTGGGCGGCAGGGGGTAGAGTAAATGGTAGTCCCTTGGTTTGGTGGCATGCCTCTGCCCAACAGAGGAACTCTAGGCGTAGGCAAGGTATGATAGGAATCATTGTTTCCAGGTTGTGAGAATGTCGACTCCATAGATTTTTTTAGATACCACTGTAATTTCCTCATATGCAGTCTTGCATATGGAATTAGAAGAATGCAGGAGGCCATGAACCCCAAGGCTTGCAGTATTTGTCTTGCAGATAGCAGGGCTTTTGTGGCCACTTGTGTGAAGTAGGTTACCAAATGAATTTGCTTTTCTGGCATGACGAAAGCCATCTGGGGCAGTTGTATTCAAGCTTGCACCCAGGAATGTAATTTGTTGACAGGGTACCAGTTGTGATTTATTTTCGTTTATGGTGTACCCCAGACAAGTTAAAACCCTTTTTACAAATGTCAGATGCTTTAAAAGTATGCCCTGGGTCTGCCTGAATTAGACAATTGTCCAGGCACAGATATATTTGAATATTTCTTTGCCTGCAAAATGCAATAACTGGAGCCATGCACTTTGTGAATACCCTGGGCACAGTAGACAAGCCAAAGGGCAGTGCAGAGAACTGATAATGCGAGTAGTCTGCTTTGACGCGTAGGTATGTTCTGCAAGATTACCCGCTTGGGATGTGCAGGCATGCTTCTTTTAAATCTAGTGTTGCCAACCAGGCGTCTTTGCGTAGCATAGGAAGTAACTGGTGAAGAGTCAGCATCTTGAATTTTGGAACCTCCAGAAAGGTGTTTAGAGTAGACAGGTCCAGGATTGGACGCCATGATTTGTCTTTTCTGGGTACCAGAAAAAGCCTGGAGTAGAAATCTTGTCCCTTTTCCTCTTCTAGTACCAGGGGAAAGTACTTGTTTTTGAGCCTCTGCCCACTGATTTGGGGGCAGGTCTGGCCACCTATTTGGTGTTGGCAACGTATGGAAATGAAATCTGTATCCCTGGGACACTATTTAAAACCCATTTGCCCTGGGTTAAGAGTTCCCAGTTCTTTGGATGAAGAGCAATCTTTCCCCCCAAAGGGGCGGTCAGAAGACAAGTGCTTGGTACTTTTAAAAGGAAGTCATTGAGACTGTTTACCACAGGTAGGTGTCTTATTTCCAGATTTGGAAGTGGAGGCCCCCAACTGTTTGGTTCTGAGAGTCCCCTGGGACTGAAATCTGGGTTTTTTGCTGTGTCTGAATTTGGCTCGAGAAGACCTGGAAGGGACTGGAAAGGACCAATTCTTAGTAGGCCAGTGCCTACTAAATCTAGGAGGTTGCACTTGTAAAAAATCTTTAACAGTTTGCATAGATTTAGCTTTATCTTCCATCTTTTTAAGAACTTATTCAGCCTTGTTGCCAAACAGGCGGTCCTGATTTAAAGGAGCATCCAACAATTTAGCTTGATCACAAGGCAAGGATTGCTCCTTAAGCCAAGCATGCCTTCTAAGCACAGACCCAGTAACAGCAGCCCTGCAAGAGGCCTCTAAAGAATCAAAACCACATTGCAAAGTATGTTTTCCAACTTGTTCAGCAGAATGCATTAAATACTGTAAATCTTTATTTTCCACACAGTCAGGAATCAACATCATTTTCTGTTTAAGCAGTCCAATAACATGTTGCTGATATTTTAACATATGAAATTGACAGTTTAAAGCTCTGATTGCCAAGGTTGCAGAAGTATAAACCTTTTTACCCAATCTATCCAGCGCCCTGGAGTCTCTATCACAGAAGGGGTAGGATTTTTAGCAGTAGAAGCCTTAATGCCCTTGAGCCCCTGAGAAATAATCTCTGGATCTGCAACAGGGTTTTTGAAAAGGAACTTGTGGGACTCAAGAACCCTTTAGTATCGGTCAGGTTACTAGGAGCAGGAGGCAGGGAATCAGGGGCCAAACTGCATTCATAGAAAACATCAACAACAATGTCTAGTACAGGAGTTATAGCTAAAGGCCTATGCTGAGGTAGGAGGAGGAAATCCCTGAGCCTCTTTTTTGAATCAGAAAAATTCCTGGCTTTCCCAGTGAAAATGCTCCCTTAAAGTATGTAAAGTTTCCCCAAAAGAAAAATCCTCAGGAGGGGAAGCAAAGGGAATGGAATCCTCTGCATCAGAATCCTCATAAATAGGTATGGACAAATCCAAGTCATCAGAATGGTCAGAAGAAACAGAATCCTGATCAGAAGATTCATAATCAAGCTCAGCCCTGGGCCTCTTGGGGGGGGTTTGACTACCCCTGATTAGCATTATTAGATCTTCAGCCATTTTTATCATTTGTTTTTTTTAGGCACAGGGGCCTAGGCATGTGGCCTGGGCATCTGTTTTTTAGACATGAATAGAGACTTAGGCCTTAGTAATGAAGGAGGTATCGTTTTAATATGCAAGTCTGTAGGCCTGAATACACCCTCAGAAGCCGGTGCCTGCACGGCGGCTCCAGATAGGGTTCCATCCGCGGGTTCCATAGTTGAAGTATCTCGTGGCATAACGGGCTCCGAATGAGTCTCAGCAGAGGCCTGTGAATCACAAGTAGCGGGTATTAGGGGCTGCGAAAGCACCTCACTGAGTACCGGAGAACTGGCTTAGGAGACTGGCACTTGCAAACTGCTTCTGCTTCGGGCACCGCACGGCAAGAACGACTGATGTAATGGCGTCAGCTGCATGTTTTATACCCCTGACAACCGGACGTCATGGAAGAAGGGACAACAACCAACGCAGGAACCAAGACTTTGTTAATCAGGTCGACTGAGGGCAACCTGCCAGCAGATTACCCAAATGTAATGACTGCGACAGTGAAACACGAACATCATCCAGGACTGCAACAGTGAAAACACTTGAACATCTACATTATGGTAAGTGTACACAACTGTACTATGTTCTTCGTGTTTCACTGTTGCAGTCATCACACTTGGGTTGATTCCCAAAGGTGAAGAAACATGTGGAGGCAATCAAGAAGAGTTGGGGCTGGCTAGGATGCCCTGCAGGACTGCAGCTGCAAAGCCTGCCCTGGATTTGGAAAAGACAGGCAGGTGGTAATGCTTGGTGAAGGTATGAACAGAACTCCATGTTGCAGCCTCCAGGATGTCCCTGGTAGATACCCCTCTGAAAAAAGCTGCAGATGTGGAAGTTACCCTAGTGGAATGTGTTCTGACCCCCTGTGGGGGTGGTTTCCCATGATGTTTGTAACAGAAATGGATAGTGTGCTATCCATTTGGAAATGGTTTGTTTTGATATGGCCCTGCCCCTACGGCAAAGCTGACTAGTAACTGGTCAGATTTCCTAGAGGGCTTAGTCCTATTCAGGTAGAGTCTGAGCTGTCTGTACACATCTAGAGTGCAGGATCCTTTCCCCCTTATTTTGAGGTTTAGGGAAAAAGGTGGGCAAATGAATACATTGGTTGAGAGCCACACTGGACACCACTTTAGGCATGAAAGTTGGGTTAGTCCTGAGGGAGACCCTGTCAGCATGAAAAATGATGAAGGGTTTCACAGCCATGCATGTTTGTAGCTCAGACACACTTCTAGTTGAAGTGATGGCCAGAAGCAAGGTTGTTTTCCAAGAGAGGAATTTTAACTCTGCTAAAGCTGCAGACTCAAGGGGGGGGGGGGGGGGGCGTGAGCTTTTCCAACACAGTTAAGATCCCAAGCAGGGGTAGGGTCTCTTCTGGGTATCCTTAAGTTGTTAGCCCCTCTAAGGAACTGCTTGATGAGGGGGTGTGGAAAGAGAGGTGGCTCTGTGCTGTAAAGAGCAGAGATGGCAGAGGAATGGATTTTAATAGTACAGAAGGATAAGCCCCTGTGAAGCAGGTCTGCTAGGTAATCCAGGATGAGAGGTAACGAGGGCTGTGCTGGTTCAGGTCCTATATCCTTGATCCAGGAACAATACCTTTTTCCACTTGTCAGCATAGGACTTTCTAGTGCTGGGACATCTGGCTTCACGTACAACGTCCAGGACTTGCTTGCTTAGGCTGGCAACTGGAGGAGAGGTCAAGGAATAACCCAGGCTGCCAGGTTCAGGGTCTGCAATTGTGGATGCAAGAACTCTCCCTTCTGCTGGGTCAGGGGAGTTGGAATCTGAGGGAGGTGCCATGGAGGCAACGGTGACAGACTATGCAGTACCATTTACCAGTGTTGGCGTGGCCAGTCAGGGGCAATCAGGATTGCCCTTGGTCTTTCCTCCCTTAGTTTGAGTAACTCCCTTGGAAGAAGAGGTAGAGGGGGAAATGCACAGATCAAGAGGTTTACCCATTGGAAGGGCAGGGCATCCACTTTCCAGGCTTTGCTGTGATGCTCCCTGGTGCAGAATTTGCTGAGCTGGTGGTTGTGGGAGGCAAAAAGGTCCACCTTCGGGGTACCCCATTTCAGGGTTACGAGGCTGAAGGTGTTGTGGTTTAATTGCCACTCGTGTGGGTCTAGGAGATTTCTGCTTAAGTTGTCTGCCACAGAGTTTTGATTGCCTAGCAGGAATTGTGCTAGCAGGTGAATCTGCATGGCTGAAGCCGTGTGCCAAAGGGTCATGGCTAGCCTGCATAGTGGATAAGATTGGGTTCCTCCCTGCTTGTTGGTGTACCACATCACTGTGGTGTTGTCTGTTTTGATTAGTAGAGGCCCAGGAGAGAGTATGGGGTTTGAAAGCTGTCTGAGCGTGCTGAACAGCTAGCATCTTTTTTTGGTTGATGCGTAGATGAATTTGATTTGGGCTCCAGTGGCCCTGAATGCACCTGCCGTCCAGATGTGCAAACCAGGCATAGTCTGATGCTTCTGTGGTTAGGGTCTGGGTGGCGTGGGGTTGTGAAAAGGAAAGTCCCTTGTTGTGGTAGCATGCTGCTGCCCACCAAAGTAAATCTTTCCTTAGACAAGGTATCATAGGTATAAATAGTTTCCAGGTCCTGCGAATATTGACACCAAAGGCTTTTTAAGTACCACTGAAGTTTCCTCATATGCAGTCTGGCATATGGAATTAGTAGAATCCAGAAGGTCATGAACCCTAGAGCTTGCAGGATTTTCCTTGCAGATAACTGTGTTCTGTTGGACAGTTGAAAGAAATAGCCTGTCAGATAGGCTGGAGTAAGGAATTCAATCTGGGATGCTGTGTCCAGGCTTGCTCCCAGGAATACAATTTTCTGACTGGGGACTAGTTTTGATTTCTTTTTGTTTAGAGTGTACCCCAGTGAGATCAGTAGGTCTTTTACAAATGTCAGGTGCTGCAACAGCTTTTCCTCTCTACCCAAATCTGGCAGTTGTCCAAGTAGGGGTACATTTGAATATTTGTCTGCAAAAAAGCAATGGTTGGAGCCAAGCATTTTGTGAAAACTCTGGGAGCAGTGGATAAGCCAAAGGGAAGTGCAGAAAAATGATGATGCATAAATCCTACCCTGAAACGTAGAGATTTCCTGCAACAGTCTCTGAGTGGGATGTGCAGATAGACTTCTTTTAGGTCTAGAGTGGCTAACTTTTAGTTATGTACTTACCATAACTTTAGATGTTTGGGATCCATCTCGCCTACATTCTGGCTCCGACTCGGCACGCTATGCTATACAGCGAAGCCTCTTATTGGCTGAGCTATTCTCTATCCCAGGATGCACCACCGCTAATCCCCCAGATCTTGTTTGTCCGCATTCATGCACACACACATAACTGTTTATATAACATTGCCAGATGTTTCAAGATGAAACAATAGAATTCGGACCGTCCGATCTCTTCTGATCTCCAAGGCAGGGGGAAGGAGGGTGGGTATTAGGAATGTAGGCAAGATGGATCCCAAACATCTAAAGTTATGGTAAGTACATAACTAAAAGATGTTATGTGATCCTATCTTGCCTACATTCTGTACTGATGGGACAATGTCCCTAGCACCTAAATCCTGGGTGGCTCACTGGAAAACACTCCTGAGCACTGTGGAACCAAATGAAGCTCGCCCCCGAGATGCCACATCCAATTTGTAGTGGGAAATGAAAGTGTGCGGGGAAGACCACGTAGCCGCAGCACAAATGTCACTAATGGCAAGCTTAGAATGGAATGCTATTGAAGTAGCCATAGCTCTAGCAGAGTGAGCTTTGATAGCGGTTGTAAGCTCTTTATTAGAAGAGGAATACGCTTGACTAATACAGTCCCTGATCCATTTGGCAATAGTGACCTTTGTGATGGATTTGCCCAATTTATTATTCGAAAAGGACACAAACAATTGATCTGTTTTCCGTGTTTGTTGGGTCCTGTCTAAATAAAAACGCAATTGCCTATGAACATCCAATGTGTGGAAGATGTATTCCGCTTTGAGTACTTTGGAAAGAAAACTGGAAGTTCTAGTGACTGTTGCAGGCAAAAACTGGAACAAACTTTAGGGACAAAAGATGGATCAGGCGTGAGGGATACTCTATCTTTGTGAAAAACTAGATACTGTGGTTTTACAGACAGAGCTTGAAGTTCTGAAACTCTTCTGGCAGAAGTGATAGCGACCAGAAAGGCGGTTTTCCAAGAAAGAAATTTCAAATCACATGTTGCTGCCGGCTCGGAGGAAGAGGAGGTTAAGGCACGTAATACAACATCGAGATCCCACGGAGGAGCAGGATGAGAAATCGGAGGTCGTAAAAGCAGAGCACCTTTCATGAAGGTTTTACACAATCTGTTGCTCATTAAAGGTGGATTTGTAGATTCATGGAAATTGGAAATAGCTGCCAATTGGACCTTGATGGTAGAGACTGAAGAACCTTGATTAAATAGGGAAGTCAAAAACTTCAGGACTTCCAATACCGGAACAGTGATGGGATCCAGACCCCAGAGTTGAGCCCAAATAGCAAATCTCTTCCATTTGCTAGTATACAATTTCTTAGCGGCAGACTTGTGGGCCGAGGATAAGATATGAATGACTTCTGGGTCTAAGGTATGATTCCTGACTATAGTCGGAAGAGGAGGAGCCAAGCTGTTAATTTCAAAGTGTGAAGGGACTGATGGAGTTGTCCCGACTGATGAATTAATAGGTCTGGGATCTGATCCAGGAACCATGGACCATCCAGTGCATGTCTCCGAAGATAGGGGAACCATACCTGACGAGGCCAGCAAGGGGCAACCAAAATCATTTTGCTCCCCAAGTGAGACGCCTTTTGGATCACTCTGGGAAGAAGGAACTGGGGGGAAGGCGTATAGCAAGCCGTTGGGCCAAGGATGGGCTAATGCGTCCATAGGACTCTCCCCCGGAGCTGGAGTGAGAGAAGTTCTTGCACTTCACGTTCAGCGGGGTTGCGAAGAGGTCGCAACAAGGAGTTCCCCATCTGCTGAAGATCTGAGTTGTCACTGCATCGTTCAGAGACCACTCGTGAGGAGAGAGAATTGTTCTGCTTAGCCTGTCGGCTATCACGTTGGACTTGCCAGGGATATGAGTCGCCACTAGATAACGTTTGGTCGTCACTGCCCATTCCCAAACTCTCATGGCCTCTCTGCAAAGGGGGTAGGATCTGGTCCCTCCCTGCTTGTTCAGGTACCAGACTACTGACATGTTGTCGGAGTGAATGGCAATTACGCCCTGAGGGAGGTAATCGTGAAGGGCTTGTAGGGACAGAAACACCACCCTCATTTCTAAAATGTTGATATGAAGGAGGCTCTCTTCCGAATGCCATTTGCTTTGGACTGACCTTCCCAGGGAATGCCCCCCCCACCCCATCTGGGAGGCGTCCGTAGTCAAAGTGGCCACAGGAGGAGGTGGAACAAAGGGTCATCTCTGATCTAGATTGGAGGGCACCAGCCACCAGCGAAGGTCCCGTTTGCAAGTTTCCGTGATCCGGATGAGGTGACTGAGAGGGAGATCCTGAAAGGACCACTGTGTCAAAAGGAGCCACTGGAGAATTCTCATATGCAATCTTGCTAAGGGGACTAGAAGAACAGTGGCCGACAGAGCCCAATAGCTGCAGGACCATCCTGGCTGGAGCTTTGGATCTGAGAATCAAGGCTCGGACTTGAGCCTGTATAGTTTGTATCCTTTCTGTAGGAAGATAGACCCGCATTAGGTTCGAGTCTATCTCTACTCCGATGAACCTTATGCGCTGAGATGGCAGCAACAAAGACTTTGGCCAATTGAAGGTGATTCCAAGGGAAGTGCCTAGTGATATTGTGGCTTGTAGGTTTTGTAACAGTACGCCTGGAGGTGGCAGTTAGGAGCCAGTCGTCCAGATACGGAAACACCTGGAATCCTAGACTCCTCAGGTGGGCAGTCACGACCGCCAAACATTTGGTGAACACCCTGGGGGCTGTGGTGAGACCAAAGGGCAGCACGCAGAACTGAAAGTGACCGTCTCCCAGGCTGAAGCGCAAATGTCTCCTGGACGCCTGATCTACCAGTATGTGGTAATAGGTGTCCTTCAGATCTATGGAGCACATCCAAACACCTTTCTCCAGCAGTGGGAGAACGGATTGTAAGGTGACCATTCGGAACTTGGACTTTTTGACTGATCGATTTAGGATGCTGAGATCCAAAATGGGCCTCAAGTCCCCGGTCTTTTTTGGCACCAAAAAGAATCTTGAGTAAGTCCCTAATCCGATCTGGTCTGTGGGGACCGGACTCCTTTTTGAAGCAGCTTTGAGACTTCTAAGGCTGCGATTTCCCGTTGACTGGGTGGTGGGTCCGGGATTCTCTTGGACGGCGGTGTGGAGTGAGAAAAAGGGATGGCGGTAACCTCCGGCGATGATTCGAAGCACCCATCGGTCCTGAGTGATACTCTCCCAGGCTTTTAGGTGCCTCGAAAAATTACCCCCGACTGGCTCCGGAGCTGCACAGTCGGGCAATCCTTCAGGGATTGTGGAAGGCTGAAGAGCCACGAAAGGACTCGCGGTCTCCAGTGTTGTGGGGGCCTCTGCCGCCTCTGGGACGGCGTCTGCCAGAAAAATTTCCGCCTCCTCTGCCTCTAAAAGGGGGATCCTCCTGCTGCGAGGGATAAGACTTCTGGGACTTACGGAACCACATTTTCCTCCTCTCTTTTAGCCTTGGGATAAGGCCAAAAGGGAGAGGAAAATCGTGCCCTACGGCAGTCAGAGTCTTACCTTCTTGCTCGCAGCGGTCAACGTGTCCTTTACCTTGGGTCCAAACAAGGAGGACCCATCAAAGGGAGCCGGCAAAGGAAGACTTAAAGGCTTCCGAAAATGACACAGGCGGAGCCAGGCTTGCCTCGTGAGAGCAACACCTGTACCTGCCCTTACTGCCCTTCGGCTGCATATGAAATGAGCCTCATGGACGAGTTTGATATGGATGACAGCGTAGCCAACTGAGAGCCAACAGTCTGGGCCAGCTGCTCAGGTAGGTTACCCAAGAGGGTATCTGAAAGCTCCTTGATCAGATCCCTCTGAAATCTAGTGAAGTGTGCTAAATAGTTCAGGGACCTTAAGGTAAAGGCCGCTGAACTGATGGTGTGCTTCCCATACCGATCCATGCTCCTAGACTCCTTATTAGGAGGATGGACGGATGTCGAAGCCTCTGCTACATCTTGTTGGGTAGCAGATGCCACCACCAAGGCATCTACAGCCACACCTTTGGTCAAAAACTCCTTCTCTGGGGGTGCTGATAAGAACTTGTTTGGGCGAGCAGGCACTGGTTCCACAGAGTCTGGATGTTCCCACGCCGAGCTCGAAGGGCGGAGACACCCAGGAGGCGGAGGGCTGAGCCCCGAAGGCCTTGAGGAACACAGACTCGTCAGCGGAGGGGGTTTGGAATGCCAGCCGCCTCGTTGTTTGAGGGCTTCCAAGATGTCTGCGAAGGAGACATCATCTGAGGACGACTTAGGGGACTCCTCCGCATCAAGATCGGTGTCCGACGTGAGAGACTCATCAGGGGAGTCGACGTGCTTCCTCTTGCACAGTCTTTTCCTTGGGGGTTCCTCCGAAGAAGCTTCAGAGGGACCTCCAGGAGGGGGGGAACCCCCACTGGGGGTGACCTCACGCCCCAGGGCTCCGCTGTCCAGGGACAGGGGGACTACCAAAGACCCAGTCTCCGTGTGTAGGGAAGGTACTGGTGAAACAGTGGAGGTAGCCAAAGAGGATTTGGCTAAAGCACTCCTCATGGCCCTGAAGGCCGGACCGCCAGAGTCCTGGGAAGGTCCAACCCCCGTGGCCACAACAGCAGATGGTACCCCCGCAGCCGATGCACCGAGAGGAAGGCTCGGAACCGAAAACATCGGTCCCGAAGCGTCCCCCCCAGGGCCGACGGAGGAGGTCCGTGTACCGAACTCCGACTCGAGAGCTGGGGTTGGAGTAAGGGTCGGAGCCGACCCACAAACCTCCATCGGCTCCACCAGCACCGGCTCCAATGGTGCCGAGGCTGTTGGAGGAGGAACCAGAACTACAGGGTGGGCCATCGGCTCTGAAGCCGAATGGGCTGGAGCCGAAACTAATTTCTGGAATACAGGAGACTGAAATAGTCTTAGGAGCACCCTGTCGATGTCCGAATCAGACATCTTGGAAGATCGGGAGGAAACCGATCGGGTCCGAACCGACTTCTCCATCAGCTCCGAAAGACTGGGGGACCGGCTCCGAATCGACTCGACCAGTATCGGTGCCGAGGGAGATTCCAAAACAATTTCCCTCTGTGCCAAGGGAGGCTTCGGCGCCGAGGGGGAAGTGTCTGAGCCGGCAACCCTCATCGGCTCCAAAATCAGTGGAGCCGATGAAGGTGACCCGCCTCTCTAAGCCCCAGTCATCGGCTCCGAAACCAGAGGAGTCGAGACTGGAGGCATTGAGGCAGACCGTTCCGCCCTCGGCTCTGAAGTCCGTGGAGCCGATGGAGAAGCCTGCCTAGATTTCTTACTTGTCGGTTCCGACGGGCTGGTTGGAGCCAACGCTTTCTTTTTCTTAGCTGGAGATAAAGAGGAAGATAAGGCCTCCTCGAAAGAGGGTTTGATAAGCCCTTTCAAGATTATTTTATTCATCCTCTCTTGGAGGACCCTGGAGGAAAAAGCGTGACACACTGCAAGACTCCTGTAGGTGCTTGGCGCCTAAACAGTACACGCACGAGGAGTGATCATCAGTTATGGACATTTTATAATTGCACCTCGTGCACTTCTTGAATCCTGAGGGTCTATGTTCTTTGGACATAATGCCTGTAAACCACTCACTAAAACAGTAGGAAAAACACTATGTCAGAAAGCAAGATTTTAATAACAATAAAACCTTTTTTTTTTTTTTTTTTTTTTTTTAAGACAGACCAAAATTAACCAGTACGATACAAGTACCACAAACACCAAAAAGGAGGGCCAAGAACCCTCTAACTTAAACAGGTACTTGACCTCCTTAAAAAAAGAGAAAACTCGCTAAGGAATAGGGGAAGGCCCCTCTAACTTAAACGGAAAACCTTTCCCTAATCAAACACAAATTTACCACAAAATTGTACCAAAAAACACACCATACACAATGATAGCTGTTAAAACAGCTTTTGGGTAAGAATAGAGAATTTCCTGACAGGGAAACTAAGAAAAAAACAGCACTTAACTCAGCCAAGTTTGAGACCACGTCCTAGCTTGTAAGCGGCAAACGAGATCTGAGGGATTAGCGGTGGTGCATCCTTGGATAGAGAATAGCTCAGCCAATAAGAGGCTTCGCTCTATAGCATAGCGTGCCGAGTCGGAGCCGAGGATTGGCTCCGAGCCCATCAGTACAGAATGTAGGCGAGATAGGATCACATAACATCCAGGCATCTTTGGAGAGCATAGGAAGAGGCTGTTGTAGGGTTAGCATTTTAAGTTTTGCTACCACAAGGAAGGTGTTTAGAATGGATAGATCTAGGATTGGGCACCAGGTGCCCTCTTTTCTGGGTACCAGGAAAAGTCTGGAATATAAATCTTGGCCTATCTAGTCTGCTGGAACAGGCTGAACTGCCTTCATGGAGAGCAGGGAATGAACTTGGTTTTGTGCCTCTGCCCACTGGTTTGGAGGAAGATCTGGGAACCATTTTGGGGTTGGCAGTGTGTGGAAATAAAATGTGTACCCCTTTGACACTATGTTGAGGACCCATCGATGGTTGGTGACGGAGGCCCAGTTTTTTGCATGGGAGGCAAGTTTTCCTCCTAGGGGCACAAGCAGGTGGGCAGAGGTAAGAGATAGAGGTGAAAAGTCATAGCAAATTCTTTCCATAAGGGGGTGGCTTAGCACTCCCCGTTTTAAAAGTGGAGGTACTCCATTGTTTAGACCTCTGCATTCCCTGGCCTCCTGTCTGGGGGGTCTGCTTCCCCTAGGTCTAGTCTGAGCCAGCCTAGACGGGGCTGGAAAGGACCAGTGTTTTGAGGGGCAATGCCTACTGAATCTTGGAGGCTGGACTTGCAAAAAGGCTTTAACTCTCTGCATATATTTAGTTTTTTCTTCCATCTTTTTTAAAACCTCTTCTGCCTTGGTGCCAAACAGATTCTTCATTGTTCAGTGGTGTGTCCAATAATTTTGATTTGACATGGTCTGGCAAGGTCTGTTCCTTAAGCCAAGCATGTCTTCCAAGTACAGAACCTGTGACTGGTGCCCTGCAGGATGCTTCCAGGGTGTCAAACCCACATTGCAGGGTATGCACTTAGTAACTTGGCTTGCAGAATGCATAAGCTCCTGTAATTCTTTCCTTTATGCACAGTCTAGAAAGGTAGATCATTTTTGTTTAATAAGTTCCACAGTATGTTGCTGGTATTTCAGCATGTGGATCTGACTATTTAATGCTCTAATGGCAAGAGTTGCAGAGGTGTATACTTTTTCCCCATCTGTCTAAAGCTCAGGAATCCCTGTCCGAAAGGGTGGGATTCTTAGCTGTGGATGCTTTTGTTCCTTTAGGTCCTTGAGAGATGACTACTGGGTCAGCAGTAGGATTTTTGAATAGAAATTAGTGAGAGTCAGAGACTCTAATACCAGTCAGGTTTCCTGGGAGCAGGAGGTAGAGTATCAGGATTTAAACTGGATTCCATGAAAACATCATCCACAACATCCAGAAAGTACAGTTGTGTACACTTACCATAAATGTAGATGATGTTAGAGTGTATTCAGTGTTGCAGTCATCACACTTGGGTTATCTGCCAGCAGATAGCCCTCAGTCGGCCCAAATACCAGTGTCTTGGGATTTCTGTGTCGGATACTGTCGCCTCTTCCATATCAGGTCATCAGAGGTATAAAACATGCAGCCAACGCCATTACATCAGTTTTTCTTGCCCCAGATGTCAGAAGCCCCCAAAATAGGAAGCTATTACATGGTGTGGAACACCTCCAGTAAAAAGTAACTACCCCTGCCATAAAAAAGTGGCCATAAAGAGGATAGGTAGAAAGGATAGAGAAAGCCAGGGGGCTGGAGGGAGGAAAACCAGCACTGCAACAGTGAATACACTCGAACATCTACATTTATGGTAAGTGTACACAACTGTACTATGTCCTTCATGTTTCACTGTTGCAGTCATCACACTTGGGTTGATTCCTAAAGCTGAGGAAGGGTGGAGGCACTCCAGCTCTGGATTTAGAAAAAACAGGTAAGTGGTAACGGTTGGTGAAGGTGTGTACAGAACTCCAGGTTGCAGCTTCCAGGATGTCCCCCGGTAGGGACTCCCCTGAGAAATGCTGTAGAAGTTGAAGTAGCTCTAGTGGAATGAGTTCTGATCCCGAGGGGTAGGCTTTTCCACGGTGCTTGTAGCACAGATGAATGCAGTGTGCTATCCATTTGGAAATGGTTTGCTTCAATATTGCCTTGCCCTCTCTGCCACTGTTGCAAAGCTAACTAGCAGCTGGTCAGATTTTCTGAAAGGCTTAGTCCTGTCAAGGTAGAAAGTACAGTTTTGTACCTACCATAAATGTAGATGTTCGAGTGCTAATACAGCTGCAGTAATCAGAGATGGGTTTTCTGCAGTCAGGCGGGTCCTCGGTCGGCCGAATTCCAAAGTCTAGGTCCGGCGTCGGTTGTTGTCGCTTTCTTTCCTGACGTCAGTGTGACAGGGGTATATAAGACACAGCCAACGCCATTTTCTTCAGTCTTTTTTGCCCCAGATGTCAGGTGCCCCCAGAAGGAAGGCAATACATAAATTATATATATAATCATGCAATGCAATATAATCAAAAATCAGTAGTTGCAAGCAAATACACCATATAAGGATAACCCAATCAGGTTGTATGAGGAAGTGTTAGCCACTAGGCCTTTACCAAGAGGGGAAGGAGGGAGGGAAACCTGTACTGCAGCTGTATTAGCACTCTAACATCTACATTTATGGTAGGTACAAAACTGTACTATGTTCATCGTGCATACAGCTGCAGTAATCACAGATGCGTAGAATCCCAAAGCTACGCACAGGGTGGTAGGCACTAGGTGGAACTGGGAGGAGCCAGAATGCCCTGCAACACAGCAGTGGCAAAGCCTACTCTAGTTTTGGAATATAAAGGCAGGTGGTAGTGTTTTGTGAAGGTATGCACAGAACTCCAAGTGGCTGCCTCCAAAATATCTTTGGTAGGGACTCCTCTAAGGAAGGCTGTAGAGGTAGCTGTGGCCCTGTGGAGTGGGATCTGATGCCTGTAGGAACAGATTTGCCATGAAAGGAGTAACAAAACCGTATGCAGTGGCCTATCCATTTTGAAATTGTCTGTTTGAAAATTGGCTTCCCTTGAGCTCCTACAGCATAAGACACAAAAAGTTGTTCTGATTTCCTGAAAGGCTTTGTTCTGTCCAAATAGTAACGTAGCTGTCTATGGATGTCTAAGGAATGTAGCAGTCTTTCCCCCCTTTGTTTTGAGGATTGGGGTAAAAGGTAGGTAAGTGTATGGCCTGATTTAAAGCTACCCTGGATACTACCGTAGGCATAAATGACGGGTTGGTTCGTAGGGAAACCCTGTCCTGATGGAAGATGAGAAAGGGCTGCACAGCCATGAGGGCTTGTAGTTCCGAAACCCTACGAGCGGCGGTAATGGCCAGAAGGAAAGCTGTTTTCCAGGACAAATATTGCAAATCTGTTGAGGCAGCTGGTTCAAAGGGAGGCAATGTTAATTTTTCTAGAATGTAATTAAGATCCCAGGCTGGTACTGGTTGTTTCCTTGGAGGTCTTATATTCTTAGCCCCCCTGAGGAACTGTCTTAAAAGTGGATGAGAGAATACAGGTGGATCAGTGTTGTATTCTGCAGAAATGGCTGAGGCATGAATTTTGATGGAGGAAAAACAGCTCAGCTAGATACTGTAATATCTGAGGCAAATTCAGTTTTCTAGGATCCTGGCCTTTTTTCTCATTCCAAGCGCAAAACAGTTTCCATTTTGCGGAGTAAGCCTTTCTAGTAGATGGCCTTCTGGCCTCCAAAATGACATCCTGCACCTCTTTGGAGAGTAGGGTCTGTTGTGGCGTTAAGGAATTTTCCATGCAGCCAGATTGAGTGTTTTCAGCTGACTGTGAAGAGTTTTGTAGCTGTGCTGAGTCAATAGAAGAGGCATTAGAGGTAGGGTCCAGGGAGGAGTATGTGTTAGGCTCCTCAGGAGTGGGTACCAGTGTTGTCTTGGCCAGTCTGGAGCAATCAGTATCATCTTCGGTCTGTCTGCTCTTGCTTTCAAGAGCACCTTGGGCAGAAGAGGCAAAGGTGGGAAGCGTAAACTGTACAAGCTGAACAACTGAACGAAAGGGCGCCCACGCTCCAGGCCTTTGGATGAAAGGTCCTTGAACAGAACTTTTTCAATTGAAGATTCCTGTGGGAGGCGAAGAGATCTATGTCTGGCCTTCCCCACGCTTGGATTATCTTTGTAAACACTTGAGGATGCAACTTCCATTCGTGTGGGTCTGTCATATTTCTGCTTAGATTGTCTGCCAGCGTGTTTTCCAATCCTGGCAAGTACTGTGCTTGAAGTTCGATTTGCCATTCCAGAGCCAAGTTCCAAAGTGACATGGCTAGCCTGCACAGGGGGTATGAATATGTTCCTCCTTGTTTGTTTATGTACCACATTACTGTGGTGTTGTCTGTTCTTATCAATAATTGCCCTGGATGCAGGAGGTCCTTGAAAGCTGTAATTGCATTTATCACTGCTAGCATTTCTTTTTGATTAAGTGAAGGTGCTTTTCCTTTTGGGACCATTTGCCCTGAATGCACCTGTCTGTCATATGCGCCCCCCAGGAGTAGTCTGAGGCGTCTGTTGTGATGACTTGATTTGCTTGAGGCTTGCAGAATGGAAGACCTGTGTTTGTTTGGCATGCTTGGGCCCACCATAGAAATTCCTTTTGCAAACATGGGATTATTGGTATTATTGTTTCCAAACTGTGGCTGTGTTGAGACCATAGGTTTTTTAGGTACCATTGAAGTTTCCTCATATGCAACTTTGCACATGGGATTAAAAGAATGCAAGATGCCATGAAGCCCAGAGCCTGCAGGATTTTCCTTGCAGTGAGCCTGGTACAATTTGCTAGTATTTTGAAGTACTGAGTTAGTTGCCCCTGTTTTTCTGGCGTAAGATAGGCCATCTGGGTGTTTGTGTCCAAGTTGGCACCCAGGAGAGTTATTTTCTGAGTTGGTGTTAGCCCTGATTTCTCTTTGTTGACTGTGTATCCCAGAGAATTCAATAACCGTGTTACATAAGCCAGATGTTCCAGAAGTATGTGCTTGCTGTCCGCTTGGATCAGGCAGTCGTCCAAATAAGGGTAAATTTGTATCCCTTGAAGTCTGCAGTAGGCAATTACTGATGCCAGGCATTTCGTGAATACTCTGGGCGCAGTAGATAAGCCAAAGGGCAATGCAGAGAATTGATAGTGGATTGAACCTGCAAGAAATCTGAGGTATCTTCTGCAGCTTTGTCTGATTGGGACACACAGGTATGCCTCCTTGAGGTCCAATGTTAACAGCCAAAACTCCTTGCCCAGCATGGGAAGAAGCTGCTGTAATGTGAGCATCTTGAATTTTGGTAGAAATGTGTTTAGGATGGATAAGTCCAAAATGGGTCTCCAGTCGGTTCCTTTCCTTGGTACCAGAAATAGTCTGGAATAAAAACCTTGACCTTGTTTGTGAGTAGGTACCTCTTGAATAGCTTTCATGTCCATGAGCTTTGAAATTTGTATTTGAGCCTCTGCCCTTTGATTGTGTGGCAGGTTCGGCATGCCTCTCATTTTTGGAAGAGTGTGAAAATGAAATCTGTAGCCTCTGTTTATAATGTCCAGGATCCATTTGTCTGTTGTGATATGCCAATTTCTTGTAAATAATGCCAGCTTTCCTCCCAAGGGTGCTGCCAGCTGAGTCTTGCTTGGCATGAAAAGGGGGAAATCATTGGGTTTGTTTCCTGTATTGTTGTGCACTGTCTTCACCACCTCTTGGTGCTGGAGTTTGCCATTGTCTGCCTCTATATGATCCTTGAGATTGTCCTCTGCCCCTTGTGCGCCTGTATCTTCCTCTTTGGGGCTTGTCCGTGGCTGGAAAGGACCAGTTTTTTGAAGGCCAATTTCTGCTAAAACGTGGTGGTTGAACCTGTAGAAAAGCTTTGACAGTTTGCATAGATTTAGCTTTTTCTTCCATTTTCCGTAGTATCTCCTCAGCATTAGTACCAAATAGTACATCCTTTTGTAAAGGACCATCTAGTAGTTTAGCTTTAACATGATCAGGCAAGGTTTGTTCCCTAAGCCAGGCATGTCTACGAATGACTGATCCTGTCACAGCAGCTCTACTTGAGGCCTCTAGGGCATCATAGCCACATTGTAAGCTGTGTTTACCCACTTGTTCTGCACTATGTATCTTATCCTGCAACTCCTTCAAATCTGGTTGTTCAGGTTGAGACATTTTATTTCTTAATTGTGATAACAGAAACTGCCGATATTTAAGCATATGGAACTGACAATTTAAGGCCCTCATGGCTAGGGTGGCAGAGGTATATACCTTTTTTCCCCACCTTTCTAAGGATCTAGACTCTCTTTCTGAAGGTAGTGGATTCTTAGCAGTAGAGGCCTTCATTCCCTTGGGGCCTTGAGAAATGGTTTCAGGGTCAGCATTATGGCTTTTGTAAAAAATTTGGTGGGAGTTAGGAACTCTGTAGTACCTATCAGGCTTGACTGGGGCAGGAGGCAGGAAATCCGGATTAAGGCAAGCCTCCGAGTAAACATCATCAAGTATGTCCAAGACAGGAGGTATCGCCAGAGGTCTGTGCTGAGGTAACAAAAGAAATTCCCTAAGTCTTTTCTTGGAATCAGAAAAGTCTTGGCCTTCCCAATGGAAGTGTTCCCGCAAGGTGTGCAAGGTTTCCCCAAAAGAAAAATCCTCTGGGGGAGATACAGAAGGAATGGACTGCTCTGCATCAGAATCTTCAAAAGGGGAGTACGAGTGTTCCTCTTTATTAGAATGTTCTGAAAAAATGGAGCCCTGGTCAGAAGAGGGAGAATCTTCCTCCACACTCTGGGTTCTCTTGTCTGGAGGGGGTTGGGAACCCCTGATAAGAGTAATTAAATCCTCAGCCATTTTTAGCATCTGTTTTTTAGGCATGGGGCCTGGAGATGGGCCCTGTGCAACAGGCCTCTAGGGATGCATGGCTGATTTGGACTTAGTAAAGGCCTTTATGGAAAAGGAAGATGAGGGTCTAAAGACACCATGGGTGGAAATGGACCTGTCCACATTAGGAGGCTCAACACTCACACTGGCTTCGGTGGTTGTAGTCTGGGTATGGGCCGAGGTACCTGCGGTCTCGGTTACAGAAGACACCGCCAAAGAAGTGTAGTCTGTAGTCAGGGGCTGCGTAGGCGTCTCACTGAGAACCGGACCACGTGTAGCCAGTTCTGGCGTGGTGTCGGTGGAGACCGCGGACCTCGCGTGTCGGTCTTTGTCCTTGCGTTTTTTGGACAAAACGGTAGTCAGAGTCTCCGACGACATTTTATAATCAAAGGCTTTACCAAAAAAGTGCTGGGCGAACTCCGCCCGACGCTTAATAGTGCGTTTATTGAAAGTAGTGCAAAAGCGACCGCCCGAGACGTCGTGGTCTGGGCCTAAACAGGGTATGCAGAGGGAATGGAAATCCTTATGCGGTATTTGCTTCCCACAAGAAATACAATTGTTAACTTTGTCTGACATCGGTCTGAGGCAAGAAAAGTTTCCCCAACGGGGTACGTAGCTTTAAAGAAGACTTCGGTTTCCAATTTTTCGTAATTTCAGGAGCTGGCCGACCGGCACTTGCGAACTGCTTCTGCTTCGGGCACCGCGTGGCAAAAAAGACTGAAGAAAATGGTGTCGGCTGTGTCTTATATACCCCTGTCGCACTGACGTCAGGAAAGAAAGCGACAACAACTGACGCCGGACCTAGACTTTGGAATTCGGCCGACCGAGGACCCGCCTGACGGCAGAAAACCCATCTGTGATTACTGCAGCTGTATGCATGATGAACATCCTGAGCTGTCTGTGCACATCCAAGGAGTGCAGGATCCTTTCCAGTTTACTCTGAGGACTAGGGGAAAAAGGTTGGCAAATGGATGGATTGGTTTAAAGCCACTCTGGATACCACCTTTAGCATAAATTATGGTTAGTCCTGAGGGAACCCTGTCCGCATGGTTCCACGGCCATAAGGGCTTGCAATTCAGACACTCTTCTAGCTGAAGTGATGGCTAGGAGTAAAGCTGTTTTCCAAGAGAGGAAATTTAACTCTGCAGAAGCAGAAGGTTCAAAAGGGGGAAGTGTGAGCTTCTCCAGTACAAAGTTAAGGTCCCAGGCTGGGGTGGGAGCTCTCCTAGGGGGCCTTAAATTGTTAACTCCTGTCAGGAACTGCTTGTTGAGAGGGTGAGAAAAGAGAGGTGGCTCAGTATTATAATGAGCTGAGATGGCAAAGGCATGAATCTTAATGGATGAGAAGGATAGGCCTCTGTGGAGCTCTGCTAGGTAATCAAGGATTTGAGGTAAGGTGGGCACAGCTGTGTCCTTTCCTTGAGACTGACTCCAAGAACATTAACTTTTCCACTTTTCAGCATAGGATTTCCTAGTACTGGGCTTTCTGGCCTTAAGGATGATGTCCAGCACCTGTTTGTTGAGAGATGCTGGTGGTGTGTTCAGGGGATAAGCCAGGCTGCAAGGTTTAGGGTTTGTGGATTCAAAACCTGTCCCTCCTGCTGAGACAGCAGGTAAGGTGTCTGATGTAGGTGCCAGGGTGGCACTGCTGTCAGACTGCGTAGGAGTGGGTACCAGTGCTGGCGTTGCCAGTCTGGTGCAATAAGGATTGCCCTTGGCCTGTCCTGTTTGATTTTGAGTAGTACTTTTGAGAGGAGGGGCAGAGGAAGAAAGGCATAAATTGAGAGGTTTTCCCATGTAAAGAATAGGGCATCCACCTTCCAGGCTCTGCTGTGAGGGTTCCTGGTGCAAAAGTTGCTCAATTGGTGGTTTTTGGGGGAGGCAAAAAGGTCCACCTCTGGGTTAGAAGTTTGAATGAGTTGGGTTCCAGTTTCCACTCGTGAGGGTCCAGTAGATTTCTGCTTAAGTCGTCTGCCGAGCTTGTAGGTGCACTTGGTTGCTCAAGGTGGTGTTCCACATGGCCATGGCTAACCTGCAGAGTGGGTAAGAATGAGTACCCCCCCACACTGCTTGTTTATGTACCACATAACTGTGATGTCTGTTTTTTTCAGGAGCTGTCCTGGAAGAATAGGGCATTTGAAGGCTGTCAGAGCATTCTGTACAGCTAGCATCTATTTTTGACTGATGTGCAAGGGAATTTGTTCTGTGCTCCATTTGCCCTGAATGCATTTGCCTGCCATGTGAGCCCCCTATGCAGTCTGATGCGTCTGCGGTCAGGGTTTGGGCGGCGACGGGTTGAGTGAAAGGAAGTCCCTTGTTGTGGTTGCATGCCTCTGTCCAGCAAAGGAACTCCACCCTTAGACAAGGTATGATAGGAATCACCGTTTCCAGGTCCTGAGAATGTTGACACCAGAGACTTTTTAAGTACCACTGAAGTTTCCTCACATGCAGTCTTGCATATGGAATTAGCAGAATGCATAAGGCCATGAACCCTAGGGCTTGCAGTATTTTCCTTGCAGATAGCTGGGTTTTGGTGGCAATTAGTTTAAAATAGTTTGTCAGATGGACCCGCTTTTCTGGAGTGAGGAATGCCACCTGGGAAATTTTATTCAAGCTTGCTCCCAGGAATACAATTTGTTGGCTGGGCACCAGTTGTGATTTATTTTAGCTGATTGTGTATCCCAGTGAAGTTAGAAGTCTTTTCACAAATGCCAGGTGCTGAAGTAGCAATTCCCTGCCTAAATCAGGCAATCTTCCAAGTATGGGTAAATTTGAATAGTTCTCTGCCTGCAGTATGCAATGGCTGGAGCCAGGCACTATGTGAATACTCTGGGTGCAGTAGACAAGCCAAAAGAAAAGTGCAGAGAACTGATAGTGCATACAGCCTGCCCTGAAATGTAGATATTTCCTGCAAGACTCCCTTATGGGGATGTGCAGATATGCTTCTTTTAAGTCTAGGGTGACTAAAGTACAGTTTTGTAACGACCATAAATGTAGATGTTCGAGTGTTCACACTGCTGCAGTCATTACACTTGGGCTATCCTGCCGTCAGGCGGTCCCGTAGTGGGCCAGAGTTCCAAAGTCTTGGTCCGGCGTCGGTTGCTGTCGCTTCTTCCCTGATGTCAGTGCGCCAGGGGTATATAAGATGCATCAGACGCCATTTTTTTCAGTTTTTCTTGCCCCAGATGTCAGGTGCCCCAGGTAGGTAGGCAATACATATAGCTAACACAACATATATATAAAATAAAAACAATACCTTCAGTTACAAGCAGATACACCACAAAGGTTGTATAGGATATAAAGGAATAGTTAAGTCCAGCTAGGACAGAGGGGATGGAGGGAGGGTAACCTGGACTGCAGCAGTGTGAACACTCAAACATCTACATTTATGGCAGGTACAAAACTGTACTATGTTCATCGTGTTACACTGTTGCAGTCATTGCACTTGGGTAGAATCCCAAAGCTAAGGTTGGGTGGCTGGTCTATAAAGAATTAGGATTGGCTATGAGGCCCTGCAGAACTGCAGTGGCAAATCCTGCTCTGGATTTAGAGTAAAGAGGCAAGCGGTAATGCTTGGTAAAGGTGTGCACTGAACTCTAAGTTGCAGCCTCCAAAATTTCCTTGGTTAGTACTCCTCTGAGAAAGGCTGCTGAAGTGGCTGTTGCTCTGGTAGAATGTGGCCTAATGTTATTAGGGACTGATTTTCCATGCTGTGTGTAGCAATAATGAATACAGTGTCCTATCCATTTGGAGATAATTTGCTTTGAGATAGCCTTGCCATGTGATCCTGCAGCATATGCTACAAACAGTTGCTCAGTTTTCTTGAAAGCTTTTGTTTTGTCCAAGTAGAAGCGTAGCTGCCTGTGTATGTTCAAAGAGTGCAGAAGTTTCTCCCCTTTATTCTGGGGTTTTGATAAAAAGCTGGCAAATGGATGGTTTGGATAAGAGCCACACTAGATACCACCTTTGGCATAAAGGTAGGGTTTGTCCTTAAAGAAACCCTGTCCTGATGAAAAATAATAAAAGGTTCCACTGCCATTAATGCCTGTAGCTGTGAGACTCTTCGTGTTGAAGTTACTGCCCGGAGCAGAGCGGTTTTCCATGATAAAAATTTTAGATTGGCTGTATTGGCTGGCTCAAAAGGTGGGTCAGTTTTTCCAAAACAAAATTAAGGTCCCAAGTTGGTTTTGGTGCCTCCGGGGCAGTCTTATGTTTTTAGCCCCTCTGAGGTACTGCTTTAGCAAGGGATGAGAGAATAAAGGAGGATCCGTGCTGTAATGTGCTGAAATGGCAGAGGCGTGGATCTTAATTGATGAGAAGGATATGCCTTTGTCCAGCATCTCAGTTAAGTATTGTAAAATCTGAGGAATGTTTGGGACAAGAGAGTCAAGGCTTCGAGCCTGGTTCCAGGTGCAGAATCTCTTCCATTTTTCTGAGTAAGATTTCCTGGTGCTAGCCCTCTCCTGGCCACCAAAATGACACCCATAACAGCTTTAGAGAGAGGTGTTGCCTGTTTGACTAATGAATCTGCCATGCAGCCAGGTTTAGGGTTTTGAGCAGACCGTGCAGGATCTGATTGTTTTGTTGAGTCACAAAGTGTGAAATTTGAGGCAAAATCCATGGTGGGCCTTGAGCTAAGTTCTTTGATTGGGAACCAGTACTGGCAGGGCCAGTCTGGAGCAATCAGGATCATCTGTGGTTTTTCTTGTCTGGCTTTCAGGAGTACCTTTGTAAGGAGAGGCAGTGGTGGGAAGGCATACACTTTTAGGCTTTTCCAGCTGAACGAGAGAGCATCCACTTTCCATGCTTGTGTGTGGTAAGTCCTTGTGCAGAATTTTTGTAGTTGGCAATTCAGTGGGGAGGCAAAAAGATCTATGTATGGGCATCTCCATTTTTGCATTACCATGCTGAACATTTGTGGATTCAATTTCCATTCGTGAGGGTCCATGATATTTCTGCTTAGTTCATCTGCCAGAGTATTTTTCTTTCCTGGCAGGAATTGTGCTTGCAGATGAACTTGATAAGTTAGAGCTGTGTTCCACAAGGTCATGGCTTGCCTGCATAGGGGATAAGAATGAGTGCCCCCTTGCTTATGTACCACATTACTGTGGTGTTGTCTGTCCCTAATAATAATTGTCCTGGATGCAGAAGGTCTTTGAAAGCTGTTAGGGCGTTTTGAACAGCCAACATCTCTTTTTGATTGATGTGAAGATGCATTTGGTCTGTGGTCCACTTGCCCCGAATACATTTTCCTGCCATGTGTGCTCCCCAGGCGTAATCCAAAGCATCTGTTGTTAGAATCTGCCTGGCTGTGGGTAGAGTGAAAGGCTGACCCTTGTTGAGGTGACATGCCTGTTCCCACCATCGAAACTCCTGTTGTAGGCAGGGAATTATTGGTATTACTGCTTCTAAACTGTGAGAGTGTTGAGTCCAAACACTTTTTAGGTACCATTGTAATTTCCTCATATGCAGTCTGGCATATGGAATTAGTAGTATGCAGGATGCCATGAATCCCAGGGCCTGCAGAATTTTTCTTGCAGGGAGATGGGACTTCTTTGCCAGTAATTGAAATATTGAGTCAGTTGTCCTTGTTCGTCTGGCGTGAGATGAGCCATTTGGGCCGTTGTATTCAAGCTGGCACCCAGGACTTCTTTTCGTTTACTGTGTACCCTAGAGAAATTAGAAACCTTTTTTACAAACGCCAGATGCTTTAGAAGAATGTCCTTTGTCTCTGCTTGAATGAGGCAGTCGTCCAGGTATGGATATATTTGAATTCCTTTTTGTCTGCAAAATGCAATTACTGGTGCCAAACACTTTGTAAAGACCCTGAGCACAGTAGATAGCCAAAGGGCAGTGCAGGGAATTGGTAATGCATTAAGTCAGCATTGAATCTGAGGTATCTTCTGCACGATTGTCTTATTGGGACATGCAGGTATGCCTCTTTTAGGTCTAGTGTCACCAGTCAAGAATTCTTGCCCAGCATGGGCAGAAGCTGCTGCAGTCAGCATTTTGAATTTTGGAATGTCCAGGTATTTGTTCAAGATTGATAAATCCAGTATTGGCTGCCAGGCCTTGTCCTTTCTGGGTACCAACAACAGTCTAGTAAAAACCTTGTCCTTTTTCCTGTTCTGGTACTGGCTGAATGGCCCCCATATCCATGAGGGACGTAACCTGTTTCTGTGCCTCTGCCCATTGATTTTTGGGCAGATCTGGCCAACCGTTTGTCATTAGCAGAGTGTGGAAATGGAATCTGTATCCCTGTGATACTATGTTTAGTACCCACTTGTCCTGGGTTATTATCTGCCAATTTTGAGCAAAAAGTGCTAATTTTCCCCCTAAGGGTGCTGCCAAAAGATAAGTGCTTGGTGCAGGCAAAGGGAAGTTATTGGGACTGTTTTCTGTAGGCTTGCGCTTTATCTCCTCCAGATTTGGAGGTAGAAGCTCCCCATTGCTTTGACCTGTATGAATCTTGCGCCTGGTATCTGGAACCCTTAGGGCATCTGGATTTGCCACTATGAGCTCTGTCTGAGACAGGAAAGGACCAATTCTTTGTAGGCCAGTGTCTACTGAATCTTAGTGACTGCACTTGTAAGAAGTCTTTAACAGTTTGCATGGACTTAGCTTTGTTTTCCATTTTCTTTAAAACCTCTTATGCCTTAATACCAAACACAGTATCATGCTGTAAAGGTGCATCTAGCAATTTAGCTTTAACATGATCAGTCAAATTTTGTTCCTTTAGCCAAGCATGCCTCCTAATCACAGATCCAGTAACTGCGGCCCTGCAGGAGGCCTCCAAGGAGTCAAAACCACATTGCAAAGTATGCTTTCCAACCTGTTCAGCTGCATGCAATAATTCCTGCAATTCTTTATTTTCTGCACATTCAGCAATTATCATAATTTTCTGTTTCAGCAATCCCATAACATGTCGTTGACACTTAAGCATATGAAATTGACAGTTTAAGGCTCTGATTGTCAAGGCTGCAGATGTATAAACCTTTTTTCCCCCATCTATCCAGTGCTCTTGAATCTCTGTCAGAGAGGGTAAGATTTTTTGCTGTTGAGGCCTTAACTCCCTTTGGACCCTGTGAAATAGTTTCAGGATCAGCAGCAGGGTTTCTAAATAAAAATTTATGAGAGTCAGGAACCCTGTAATATCTGTCAGGCTTACTGGGAGCCGGAGGTAGAGAGTCAGGGGTCAAGCTAGACTCCGAAAAAACATCATCCACAATATCTAAAACAGGGGGAATGGCTGAAGGCCTGTGCTGAGGGAGAAGGAAATCCCTGAGCCTCTTTTTTGATTCTGAGAAATATCGACTCTCCCAGTGAAAATGCTCCCTCAAAGTATGCAAGGTTTCCACAAATGAATAATCCTCAGGAGGAAAAGCAGATGGTATAGACTCCTCTGCATCAGAATCCTCATAGGGAGGTATAGATAATTCCTGATCATAAGAGGAATCAGAAGAAAGAAACCTGATCTGAAGATTCATAATCAGTGTCTTGCCTAGGCCTCTTATCTGAAGGGGATGGGTACCCCTGATCAAAATAATAATGTCTTCAGCCATTTGGATCATCTGTTTTTTAGGCATAGAGGCCTGTGCACGTGGCTCATGCGTTGTTTTTTTAGTTTTAGAAGTTGCTTTTGTCTTTGGTTTTGCAGCTGTCGTCGGTTGGATATACAAATGTTGAGGTCTGAATACACCCTCAGAAGCCAGCGCCTGCTCGGCGGCTCCAGACCCATCCGAGGGAGATACATCCATCGGTCCAATATCCTGAGTATCTTGCGGCATGCTGGACTCCACATGGGTGTCGGTAGAGGCCTGTGAGTCGAAGGCAGCGGGTATCAGGGGCTGCGAAAGCGCCTCACTGAGTACCGGCGACTGGCTTAGGAGAAGCTTTGTCGGTTTTGGATCTCGACTGCCTTTCTCTGTCCTTTTCTTTGTGTTTTGTATGTACTCCGGTAGTTGGATTGCTATCTGACATTTCTGGGTAGTCAAATCTGTTTCTAAAATACTTTGAGGCAAAAATATACCGAAGCTTAATAGTGCGTTGGTTAAATTTAGCAAAAAAAACAACAGCCAGGCACACTGTGATCAGGGCCTAGGCAAGGAATACAGTATAAATGGAAATCCTTATGAGGTATTTGCTTCCCACAAGTAATACAATTATTAACTTTTTCTGACATCGGTATGGAGCAAGAAAAAAAGTTTCCCCAATGGGGTACTTCGCTTCAGTGAAGACTTTGGTTCTGAAACTCAAACTCGAATATTTCAGTAGTCTGCCGACTGGCACTTGTGAAATGCTTCTGCTTCGGGCACCGCGCGACAAGAAAGACTAAAGAAAATGGCATCGGCTACATGTTTTATACCCCTGACGACCTGACGTCATGGAAGAGGAGACAGCAACCGATGCAGGACCCATGACTTTGGAATTCAGGCCGACTGAGGCAACCTGCCAGCAGATTACCCAAATGTAATGACTGCAACAGCGAAACTCGAACATCCTCAGAGTCGGAGTCTTGGTCAGATAAAGCTGCTGGGGACAAATCTCTCTTTTAGAAGGGGTAGGCTGGCTTCCCCTAATCAGCATAAGGTCTTCCGCCATTTTAAGCATTTGTGATTGAGGCATGGAATCAGGTGCTTGAGCTTGGGTCGTTTGTTTTTTAGGTGTAGTTCATACCCTAGGCGTTAGAAACTCGGTAGTTTTAGAAAGAACTGAAGACGGGAAAGAAGTCGATTTGTGTCTAACATCGTTGGTGCAAAGAAATTCCTCGGAAGCCAGTGCCTGCAAAGTGGCTCCGGACCCATCCAAGGTAGAGACATCCGCAGGTTCCGTAGTCAAAGAAGAGTCTCGCAGCATACCGGACTCCGAATGGGTCTCGGTAGCGGCCTGCGAATCCACAGAAACGGGCATCAAGGGCTGAGAAAACGCCTCGCTGAGTCCCGGCAAACTAGCGACTAGCCTAATGGAAGCATTGTCAGCAGTTTTGAACCTGTGCGGTCTGAGTCTGTCTTTATCCTTGTGTTTTTTCGGAAGATCAGTAGTTGGATGGCTTACCGAAGCCATTTTGGAATATGGAGAGCAAAAGTATTTAGCTACAATAAAGGCCCGATGTATACTTCTGGCATTGAACAAAGCACAAAACAGACTAGGAATGTTGTGGTCTGGGCCTAAACAGGTGACGCAGTAAGAATGGAAATCTTGGTGTGGTATCCGCTTTCCACAGGCAAGACAATTGTTAACTTTTTCTGACATCGGTTAGAGCAAGAAAAAAGGATCCCCAACAGGATACATAGTTTTGGAAGACTTCAACTTCAATTTCGGAAACGAAAACTCAGGTAGCGGCCGACTGGCACTTGTGCGAACTGCTTCCGCTTCAGGCTCCTCGCCACGAATGACTGGTGTAATGGCATCGTTTGCCTGTTTTTACACCACTGACGACCTGACATCAGTCCTGGAGCGACAGCCACCGACGCAGAAATACTAAGCCTCTGGTATTTGGGCAGACTGAGGGCTACCCCTGGCAGGATAACCCAAGTGTGATGACTGCAACACTAACATGAAGAACATCTACAGACCCATCTGACTTGTCTTATATGCAAAGCCATGGAAAGAATCATGGAAACTATTAACAAAGACAGAGGAAATCTTCAGAGTGTGGACTCCACAGAGTCTGGTTTTGTGAAAGGCAGGTCATGCCTACTAAATTTGGTGGACTTCTCTGAGAAGGTCAGCAAGGCAATGGATGAGGGCAAAATGGTGCATATTGCCTAACTTGACCTGGTTAAGGCTTTTGATACAATACCCCATTCAAGCACTGTAAAACTCACAAAATTAAGCATAAATCCTTATGTAATATGCTGCACAGCCAAGTTGGCTCACAGACAGGACCCAGGAAGTTAGGAATGGACAGACTACCTCCACAGAGAGGCCTATCACTAGCAGAGTCTGTTCCTCTTTAGCATCTACTTCTCAGAAGTCATGGCCAATTTCAAGGGCTTCTGGCTGACCAAGTCTGCAGATGATTGCAAACTAGGACAACTCATAGAATGCTCCCCTTACCAATCTTACAGGAAGGTCCAACACAAACAAATGACTGATGACAAAGCCAGGGCTTAAAATTTAATGCCAAGAAATGCATAACAATTCCTTTAGGGAAGTCAGCCACAGCCCAAAGAATAGACTAAGTAGTCAGGGACTTAGGGGCACATGTAAATAACCTGGCCTTCAACAAACATGTGTCTACAGCACCGCTCAATTTAGAAGTAAGGACATAGCATCTATGTCGAGGAGGTCATCGTGCTACTGTATTCAGCCTTCATCAGACCCATCATTCAGTACAACACCCCCTTCGGTATGTACCTGACAAAGCACCTGGAACATCCATAGAGGTTTCTCACAAACAGAATACTGGGTGTAAACACAATGTCCTATTCAGACAGCTTAAATCATAGGAGGTTATTAGACTAATGGCCCTGGAGCCCTTACAAGCCTTGCCAAGAGTTTATATCCAAAAAGAAACCTCAGTCAACATCTGTCACCCCTGTGAATGAGGGACACAGGTGGAACCCTCTGGGACAAATTTGTGGTTAGCCATCCACTCATCAAAGTTGAGCTTGAAGAGGGTCAGTGAGGTGCTCTGTTTGACGTGTATGGGGAGTCTATTCTGGAGACGGGGCAGCTTCTGGGAGACAAACCTGCGTCTCTAGTAGGTTTTGTTGATGTTGCATATTAAATTCAGGCCTTTTGAGCTGGTAGTGCGTGAGGAGTTAGACTTAAGGATATGGAGCATCTCTAGTAGGGCAGGGTCCGAGATTGCCTTGTAGGCAAGATCACCCCTGAGCAATCTGTACGATACTGAGTAGAGTGATGGTAATTTGAGCCCGTCTGCACAGGACAGGTGTTGGAAGCCATGGATTCTCTGTAAGGTATTTCAGTCACCTTTCCAGTTGGTGTAGATGTTTGCAGAGGTACATCCCAAACAAGCTGTTAAACTCAATTGGTCTAATGAGGGAAAAGTATAGAGAGGTAATAACTTCCTTTTTTCTGAACGCAATCCCTTTACGTTTACTTATGAGATGAGCCAAGTAAAAGGCTTTTCTGACCACTGCCACTACATGATAGTCAAATGTGAGGTTATCAACCTGATTGCCCAGGTCTCTTACCACAGGTTGTGTGCTTAGGGGGTTGCCATTGATGTGGTAATTAGTAGGGGTCACGTTTTTGCTGAATGGTAGGATGATATTTTTTTTTTTGCATTTAGCGTGAGGCCATGACTTTAGCACCAGTCATTAGCTGCTGTGAGGCCCTCTTGTAGTATGTTATCATCTGGGGAATCAACTTGCAGTCTTCCGCAAACTTGGTCAGCCACAGGCCTTTTGTCTTTGCCTGGACCTCTGAGAAACAGCTGCCAAATAGTAGGGGTCTCAAAACAGATCCCTGGGGAACTCCACTAGTGACAGGCCTGCTACTGGAGGTGCCTATTTTGGCTACCCACCTGATGAGATAGGGATTTGCTCCAAATTCTGTTAGCTTTTCGATGATGCCTGAGTGGGGGATTGTGTCAAAGGCCTTGGCCAAGTCAAGGTAAGCTGTATGCACTGATCTTCCCTTATCCAGGGCCTTAGTGACAGTCTCAAAGAAGTCAATCAGGTTCAACAGGCAAGATCTGCCCTTGCCGAATCTGAACGGAGTGGAGTCAAGGGCTTGGAGAGTGCCTATGTCCTTGTTTATGAGATCCATATTAATATGCTCCATGGCTTTACAGATAAGTCTTATCAAGCTAATGGGGCAATAGTTTCCAGGGTCAGTAGTGGCACCACCTTTGTGCAAGGGGATGACGTTGGCAGTTCTCCACTCTGGTGGAATGAAGCCTGTACTTAAGCTGCAGTTGAAAAGGGTGCCCAATAGCAAAGCCAGTTCTTGCTGGAGACTGTGCAGAATACAACCTGGGATACTATCAGGTCCCATTGAAGCTGTGTTCTTTGCCTTGGTTAGGGCCTATAACACTAGATCTATGGAGAGCTGAGGTGTGGACAAGTACTGAGGATGTTGAAAGGGCCTTTGAAGGGGGACAGGGGGGTGAAGTTTGTGCTGAACTTATCCGCTAGCAGGTTGGCTAAGTCAACAGGATCATTGTATGTGATACTGTTAAGTACTAATTCAGAATAAACCTGGGCTTTGCCACGGAGGTTCCTGATGTAACTGAAGACTTCATGGTTTCCCTTTGTTTTGGAGGCTAGTTTTGATTCAGAATTGGCCTTTCACTAGTGATCTAATTTGCTTGTTGGGCTAAGGAGGGAGTTTGTTTTTTTACCCCTGGACAACAGTTCCTTCTCCTTTTGTTCTAAAGCCTGTTGATAGAGGATGTCCACCAAATAGGTTTGTGTTTCCTTGAGGAGAAGGTTTTAGTTCTACTGGGTATGGCTGAGTTCATGCAGTTGTACAGGTGCTTGTGCACTGCACTGGCATACTTTTCATCCACAGCTGTTTGCATCCTCTGAAGACCTATGTCGATAATCTGTTTCCTACAGATTGCTAAGAGGTGATCTATGCCTGGCATACAAGGTATCCTTGGATTCTGCTTTGATGGACCTTTTTTATATCTACAGAATGAACAGCATCAGAGCTACGAGCCTTAAACAAGAGCTGCACCCACAGAATGAAAAAAACACATTAATTCATCACATAGATTCATAGGTATGTACTAGGCTATCGGCCCTGGGGCCTATACAAGCCCAGCCAAAAAGGTACCCTGGCTTTTGCCACCCAAGAAAATTATTTTCCTGTGCCACTGTCGAGCAGTGCCACAGAGGTGATCCCCGGGGTGAATTTCCTATTTCACATCCACTCAAGATTTTTCTTGAAGAGTGCTAATGAGGAGCTTTGTTTGATATAGATAGGTAGTTTATTCCAGAGTATGGGAAGTCTCTGGAACAGAAATCTATCTCTCTGGCATGTTCTGTTTATTGTGGTGACAAGGTTTAGGTCCCTACAGCGTGTAGCTCAGAGGGATTGGGATTTCTTTAAGTGGAGCATGTCCAACAGCTCTGGGTTTGACATAGCTTTGTATGTTAGGCAGAGATCACCTCTGAGTAGGCAATATGCGACGGAGTAAATCTGGAGTTTTTTGAGACAGTCTGCGTAGGGCATCTGTTTGAAGCCGATAATCCTCTTTGTGAGGTATTTCTGCGGCCTTTCCAGTTGTTGTAGATGTCTTGTGAGGTACATACCAAAAGGGACGCTGTACTCTATAATAGGTCTAATGAGTGATGAGTAGAGGGGAACAATGACCTTTTTTTCTGGATGAGAAACCTTTTGTGATGGTGTGTCATATGTAGGATTTCCTGACTACTGTGGCAATGTGATTATCAATGGAGAGACTACTGTCCAACTGTGTCCCAAGGTCTCTTATCACACTTTTGGTGTTAGGTATACTGCCGCCTATGTTGTAGTTCATGGGTACAGAGCTTTTACCAAAGGGGATGACTATGCACTTTTTGGCACTGAGCTTGAGGCCATGACTTTGACATCAGGCATCTGTCTCAGGTTTCCTACAATTTAACACCACTTTGTGACTATGTATATATATATTTTTTTCTAAATATAATGCCAGAGTCTGCCCATATGGGGTCTAACATCTTAATTTTGTAGTCTACCTCTAGTATCCCACATTGCAGTGTTTAACTTTAAAATATTACCATTGCCCCTAAGCTCCTGTAAATGCACTGACTTTACATGCACTTTCACATATACCCAGCTTTCTTTTAGTCACTCAGGTTTAATTACCATTCCCTGCTTTTCAATGAATACTTAAGACAAACAGGGATAATCACACAGAACAGCATTCTCAGTGCCCATTACTTCTTTCTAAAGTGGCCAATTTTCATTCTTTTGTTATGCCCGAGTTGTAGTCCTTAAATTAATCTCCCTACCACCTTAACACCTCCCCTTTGTATCGGTCAAGTGGCAAAGGTAGTTTGAGCTATTTGCTGCTGTGATTGCTCACAGTAGGTGGCAAAATTCATGTAGTGTTGCCTTATGCTATCCACCGACTTATAGTGGGACACTTATTTTTGCTGCACCACAGCCTCTTTCTATCCTCAAATTATAATCCTTACTTCCTAACTGGTAACACATTGTTTGGCAAACCTTCCAACTTTTCAACTTCCACTTTTTCAGGGATTCCTGAGAAAGCAAAATTCTTTAATTGTTTTAAAACCTTTGTGACAGGTTTTGTTTTCATACAGCACTGCGATGCACTTAAGACTTTTTGCATCAGCATGCATTTTCTAAACAATAGTAATGCAAGTGTACACCATCACATTGACTTAACAGTAATCACCCTTGATTACTTGAGAGGTTAGGACAGACAGATCAAAACTAAGATTAAAAAATCATGAGCATTCTGCAAAATCAGGGACATTTGAGACGTATTTGTCTTGGGCCATTTACCTCTTATTGCACTGTTGTCTATTTGCTCTCTGCAATTTGTCTCTTGTAACTGGAAGATTTACCCAAGTTGTCTGCAGTAATTTTCTTAAACCAGTAAATCATTGTTGATGCATGTTCTCAGATTTTTCACACATTGCAATGCAGTATGCAGCCCCCTTCATTGTTTTGCTTCCGATTCCAGTCACTTCAGTTTTTCATTCTTCTTTATAAATCCATCCCACAAATTACTATTTATTGTGTTTACATAAATATGTGGATCACCAACTTCTGATTCATACCCTGCAATCTTTCCATCTAAATACCAGTGCCATTCAATGGTTTAAATCCTACCTCAGTGGGAGGCAACAGGCTGTCCTCTGGCAGAACAAGCTCTCTAACCTATTACCTAACACCCTTGGAGTGCCACAAGGCTCCATATTAGGACCCCTACTGTTTTCAATCTTTATAAACAACCTATATACAAATCTTCCCGAATGACAGCTGTATCCAATATGCTGATTCCACCCTGATTTGCTCAGCCACATATCTCTCAGAATTAAGGTCCGTTACCCAATCCACCTTTAAGACTATAGAAACCTGGCTCTCCGAACATCGATTGTTGCTAAATCCCCAAAAAACTAAAATGATGTTATTCTCTTCAACACAAAGGTCCACACCGTTTACTTTCACCATAAATGCAAAAGATGGCACAATAATCACCCCCAACTCCTCTACAAAACTGTTAGGAGTTATAACTGATAAATTTGACCATGCAAACCAAACTATCAAAACCATCAATAAAAAACTAGGGTCACTGTATAGAATAAAAGCCTACCTAACCCCTCCAGCTATGGTTGCCATAGCTCGCGCTCTCACCTGCTTTCAGAACTTTTACATGAATCTCCCCTTCTCTCTAATCTAAATAAAACTGTACTTAATAGACTCTCAATCGGTTTGCCACTGGCCTACCTTTTAGAACACACCATTGCATCAACCTTAAATAGTTTGGGTGGCTAGAACTTCCCAGTCTAACCCAATATAACCTTTTGATTATGGCTAATAAAATCCTCTATTATCCAGATAACACACCAGCTCTTAAAAATATAATTACCCCCACAACAATCCAAGACTGCTCCGATCCTCATACAGACTACAAATTAAGACCATTAAAATTAACAATGTAGCAGGTGACTCCCTCTTTGCAAACTCTGCAGGCAACGCATGGAACCTCCTTCCAGCTAACATAACATTGCTCTCCTCCCTATCCCAATTCAAAGCTAAACTCAAACATTTGGCACCAAAAACTGGCTTTGCCACTGTAACAAGCCTGGCTAACTCTCACCATAAATGTATATAATCTATTAATCAAATTACTGTTATTTTTTCCTGTTACCAGGGGTAACTCGAACTTGTGATATTGTCTATTTCATGTCTGCTTATGTCATTTGTAAATATCTCATTTGTAATATGTCTTCTTTGTTATTACTTATCTGTCTACTTTGGTAATATGCCTTCTTTGTTATTACTTATCTGTCTACCTTGGAACTTTTCTCCCCAGGCTTCCACTGGAAATGGACATTAATCCAGTTGGACTATCCTGGTCAACAAATGTGAAATAAATAAAATAAAATGTTTATTCCCTTCCCTAATTCCAAGACATGACCACTGGTGTTTCTTACAGCTCCCATGTCACTTACTACACTGAAAGTAAAGTTGTTTATTGTAAAGATATCCAGGTTCATATCCCCGCATCAGACAAAGGATTAAAGAAAGTACAGCTGTGTACACTTGCAATAAATGTAGATGTTATAGAGTGTATTCATTGTTGCAGTCATCACACTTGGGTTATCTGTCTGCAGGTAGCCCTCAGTCGGCCCGAATACCAGAGACTTAGTATTTCTGCGTCGGATGCTGTCGCTCTAGGACTTACGTCAGGTTGTCAATGGGGTATAAAAACAGGCAGCTGACGTCATAGCATCAGTTTTTCTTGCCCCAAATGTCAGGAACCCCCCAAACAGGGAGCTAAGTTATGGTGGGGAAAACACCACCAGTAAAAAGTATATACCAATACCAATACCCCTGAGGGGGTGAGTAATAGCCATAAAAAGGAGAGAGAGAGAAAAACCAGGGGGCTGGAGGGAGGGAAACCAGTACTGCAACAGTGAATACACTAACATCTACATTTATGGTAAGTGTACACAACTGTACTATGTTCTTCGTGTTTCACTGTTGCAGTCATCACACTTGGGTGGATTCCCAAAGCTGAAGAAGTGTGGAGGCAGTCATGAGTTAGGGCTGGCTAGTATGCCTTGCAGGACTGCTGTTGCAAAACCTGCCCTACATTTGGAAAAGACAGGCAGGTGATAATGTTTGGTGAAAGTGTGTACTGAACTCCAAGTAGCAGCTTCCAGGATGTCCCTGGTAGGGAGTCCCCTGAGAAATGCTGTAGAGATAGATGTTGCCCTAGTGGAATGTGTTCTGACCCCCTGAGGGGTTGGTTTCCCATGGTGCTTGTAGCAGAAATGGATGCACTGTGCTATCCATTTGGAAATTGTTTGTTTTGAAATGGCCTTGCCCTCTGCCCCTGTTGCAAAGCTGACTAGTAACAGGTCAGATTTTCTGAAGGGCTTAGTCCTATCAAGGTAGAATCTGAGCTGTCTGTGCACGTCAAAGGAGTGCAGGGTCCTTTCCCCTTTATTCTGAGGATTAGGGAAGAAAGTTGGCAAATGGATGGATCGGTTGAGAGCCACACTGGACACCACTATAGGCATGAAGGAAGGGTTAGTCCTGAGGGAAACCCTGTCAGCATGGAAAATAATTAAGGGTTCCACAGCCATGAGTGCTTGTAACTCAGACACACTTCTAGCTGAAGTGATGGCCAGAAGCAAGGCTGTTTTCCAAGAGAGGAATTTTAAGTCTGCATACGCAGCAGGTTCAAAGGGGGGAAGAGTGAGTTTTTCCAGTACAAAGTTAAGTTCCCAAGCAGGGGTGGGTGCTCTCCTTGGTTGCCTTAAGTTGTATGGCCCTCTCAGGAACTGTTTGATAACAGGGTGCGAGAAGAGAGGTGGCTCGGTGTTGTAATGGTTAATTGCTGGAGCCATGTCAGACTCCAAAACCAGTTACAAGTGGCGTCCCACAAGGCTCAGTCCTGGGACCTCTCTTGTTCGGTATATATTTCTCTGAGGTACAAGCTAACACGGAAGGACTGTGGCTGACCAAGTTCGCAGATGACTGCAAACTGGGCGCCATAATCGACTCTCCGGCCGACGAGCATCCTTCAAAAGGGCCTCATAGAAACAGACAACTGGTGCCAGAGCCATGGCCTCAAGCTAAACGCCAAAAAGTGTATAGTCATCCCCTTTGGCAAAAACAAAGTGCCCACAAATTACCACATAGGTGGTAATCCATTACGTACGGAAGAAGTAATTAGGGACCTGGGGACCCAAGTTGATAGCAATCTCTCATTTGACAACCACGTGGCCAAAGTGGTTAGAAAAACATTTTATACAGCCCACCTAATCATGAAGGGATTCACATCTAGATCAGGGGAGGTCATCGTGCCTCTACTTATCCCTCATAAAGCGCATAATTGAGAACAATGCCCCTTTTGGGATGTACCTTACCAGACATCTGCAGCAACTGGAAAGACCCCAAAAGTACCTCACCAAGAGGATCAAAGGGCTCAAACAGATGCCATATGCTGCCCAGTTAAAGAAACTCCAGCTCTACTCAGTGGCATACCGCCTGCTCAGAGGCGATCTGTGTCTGATGTGTAAAGCCATGTCCAACCCGGAATTAATGGACATGCTGCACCTCAGAAAATCCAAATCCCATTGAGCTACGCGCTCGAGAGACTTGAACCTCAGCACTGAAATGAATAGGACATGCTGGAGGGACAGATTCATAACCCAGAGGCTCACTTCACTCTGGAATAAAATCCCAATCCAGGTTAGGCAGAGTCCCTCATTGACTCTCTTCAAGAGGAATCTTGATGAGTGGATGGGAGCTAGTAGGTTTACCCCGGGTATCACTTGTGTCACTGTTGGACAGACGCACAGTATACTAACCTCGAAAAAGGGCATAGCAAAATTCATTTAAAATGGGTGGCGAAAGCCAAACACACACTGGCTAGGCTTATAAATGCCCTAGGGCAGATGGCCTAGTATGAACCTATGAACCTATAATGAGCCGAAATGGCTGAGTCCTGTATCTTAATGGAGAAGGACAGGCCTTTGTGGAGTAGATCTGCTAATAATCCAGGATTAGAGGCAGGGAGGGCAGAGTTGTGTCCTCTCCTTTAGATAGAATCCAGGAGCAGAACCTTTTCCACTTATCAGCACAGGATTTTCTTGTACTGGGTCTTCTGGCTTCAAGAATGATGTCCAGCACCTGTTGCTTAGGATTGCTGATGGAGAATTCAAGGAATAAGGCAGGCTGCAAGATTTAGGGTTTGTAGTTGTGGATGCAGAATCTGTCCCTCCTGCTGAGAGAGCAGGATTGGGTTCTTGTATAGGTGCCAGGGTGGCACCAGTGACAGGCTGCACAGGAGTGGGTACCAGTGTTGCGTGGCCAGTCCAGGGCAATAAGAATTGTCCTTGGTATGTCCTGTCTTATCTTGAGTAATACTCAAGCGAAGGGGCAGTGGGGGAAAGGCACAGATTGAGAGATTTACCCACTGAAAAGATAGGGCATCCACTTTCCAGGCCCTGCTGTGAGGATTGCTGGTGCAGAATTTGCTGAGCTGGTGGTTGTAGGGGGAGGCAAAGAAATCCACCTCTGGGGTCCCCCACTTATAAATCAGAAGGTTGAAGGTGTTGGGCTCCAACTGCTACTCGTGTGGGTCTAGGAGATTTCTGCTTAAGTAGTCTGCCAGTGAGTTTTGTTTGCCTGGCAGGAACTGAACTTGCAGATGGACTTGCATGTCCAAGGCTGTGTGCCACAGGGTCATGTCTAACCTACAGAGTGGGTTCCCCCTTGCTTGTTGATGTACCACATAACTGTGGTGTCTGTTTTTATTAGCAGTTGTCCTGGAAAGAGTAAGGATCTGAAAGCTGTCAGAGCATTCTGCACAGCTAGCATCTCTTTTTGGTTGATGTGCAGATGAATTTGACTTGGGCTCCAGTGGCTGTGAATGCACTTGCCATTCATGTGCGCTCCCCAGACAGTCTTATGAGCCTGTGGTTAGGGTCTGGGCGGCGTGGGGTTGAGAAAAGGGCAGTCCCTTGCTGTGGTGGAATGCTTCTGCCCACCAAAGGAACTCTGTCCTTAGACAGGGGGTATGATAGGAATGACTGCTTCCAGGTCCTGAGAATGCTGGCACCAAAGACTTTTTAAGTACCACTCTAGTTTCCTCATATGCAGTCTTGTATATGGAATTAGCAGTATACATGAGGCCATGAACGCTAGGGCCTGCAGTATTTTTACTGCGGATAGATGGGCTCTGGTGGCCATTTGTTTGAATAGGCTGTCAGACTTGTTTTTCTGAAGTGAGGAATGCCATCTGGGATGTTGTGTCCAAGCTTGCTCCCAGGAATACAATAATTTGACTGGGTACCAGTTTTGATTTCTTTTCGTTGATGGTGTACCCCAAGGAAGTGAGAAGGTGTTTCACAAATGTCAGGTGTTGCAACAGCAATTCCACAGTCGTCCAAGTAAGGGAAAATTTGGATATTTCCCTGCCTGCAGTACTGGGCGTAGTAGACAAGCCAAAGGGAAGTGCAAAGAACTGATAATGCATAGATCCTGCCCTGAAATGTAGAAACTTCCTGCATGACTCCCTTATGGGGATGTGCAGACAGGCTTCTTTTAAGTCTAGGGTGACTAACCAGGCATCCTTGGCTAGCATAGGAAGAAGCTGTTGCAGGGTAAGCATTTTGAATTTTGGTACCACCAGGAAGGTGTTGAGAATTGAAAGATCCAGGACTGGGCGCAAATAGCCCTCTTTCCTGGGTACCAGGAAGAGTCTGGAGTAGAATCCTTGACCCCTCTGTTCTAATGGAACCGGCTGAAAAGCTCCGATATTGAGCAGGGAAGCTACTTGGCTTTGAGCCTCTACCCACAGGTTTGGAGAAAGGTCTGGAAACCCACTTGGGGTTGGCAGTGAATGGAAATAAAATTTGTACCCCTGGGATACAATGCTGAGGACCCACCAGTCCTGTGTGATGGACATCTGATTTTTTGCATGAAGGGCAAGTTTTCCTCCTAGGGGCACAAGCAATTGGGCAGGGCTGGGGAATGGAGTAAAGAAGTCATTGCGAGTTTTTTTTCCATAATGAGGTGGCTTACCACTCCCTGCTTTAGTGGTGGGGTCACTCCACTGCTTAGATCTCTGCATACCCGGAGACTGTAGTCTGGGTGGTCTGTTTCTCCTGGGTCTGGTTTGAGAAGGCCTGGCGGGGCTGGAAAGGACCAGTGTTTGGAAAGGCAATGCCTACTGAATCTAGGTTGTTGCACTTGTAAGAATTCTTTAACATTCTGCATAGACTTAGCTTTTTCTTCCATCTTTTTAAGAACCTCTTCTGCTTTAGTGCCAAACAAACTGCCCTTGTTCAAAGGAGCATCTAGTAACTGATTTGACATGGTCTGGCAAGGTCATCTCCTTGAGCCAAGCATGTCAGTACAGATCCAGTGACTGCTGCCCAGCAAGATGCTTCTAGGGCATCAAAGCCACACTGCAAAGTATGCTTACTGACTTGGCTTACAGAGTGCATAAGCTCCTGCAATTCTTTATTTTTTGCACAGTCTGTAAAGTCTGCAATGTTTTGTTTAATAAGTTCCATAATATGCTGCTGGCACTTCAGCATGTGAAACTGACAATTCAATGCCCTTATAGAAAGAGTTGCAGAGGTATATACCTTCTTACCCCATCTGTCCAAAGCTCTGGAATCCATGTCCGAAGGGGTGGGATTCTTGGCTGTAGTAGCCTTGATACCTTTAGGCGCCTGGGAAATGATCTATGGGTCAGCAGTAGAATGCTTGAAAAGAAATTTGTGAGTGTCAGGTACTCTGTTAGTACCAATCTGGTTTCCTAGGTGTAGGAGGTAAAGTGTCAGGAGTAAGACTGGATTGCATGAAAACATCAACAACATCCAGGAAAGGGGGCATTGCTAAAGGCCTGGGCTGAGGCAACTCTAGGAATTCTCTGAGTCTCTTTTTGGACTGAGGATAGTCTTGGCATTCCCACTGAAAATGCTCTCAAGGTATGCAAGGTTTCACCAAAAGAAAAATCCTCTGGAGGGGAGGCAGAGGGAATGGATTCCTCTGCATCTGAATCCTCATAAGCAGATAAGGGCATGTCTTCATAAGAAGAAATCTCAGTCTCAACGGACTCCTGGTCTGTAAAAGCTGTAGGGGACTGGTCTCTTTCTCTTAGCAGGGGAAGGCTGACTTCCCCTAATCAACGTAACAAGGTCTTCTGCCATTCTAAGCATGTTTCTGTGGCATGGGAGCAGGTGCATGCGCTTTTGGTCATCGGTTTTCTAGGCGTACTCTGGGCCTCAGACACTCGGTAGTTTTGGTTAAAAAAGTAGTGGGTTTGAGTCAAACATTGGTTGAGCAAAGAACTGCCTCAGAAGCCAGTGCCTGCACAGCATCTCCGGACTCATCCAAGGTAGAGACATCCGTAGGTTCCATAGTCGATGAATCTCGTGTAGAGGCCTGCGAATCCACTGAAGTGGGCAGCAGGGGCTGTAAAAGTGCCTGAGTACTGGCAGACTGGCGACTAGCTTAACGGAAGCGACATCAGCGGATTTGGACCCATGTGGTCCGTCTCTGTATTTATTCTTACGTTTTTTTCGAAATATGGGTAGTCAGATGGCTTACTGAAGCCATTTCAGAATACGGAGATCAAGAGAGAAAGAACTTAGTGAGAAAGAGAGCCCGACAAAGTACAGCTGTGTACACTTACCATAAATGTAGATGTTCAAGTGTATTCACTGTTGCAATCATTACACTTGGGTAATCCTGCTGGCAGGCTACCCTCAGTCGGCTTGAATTCCAAAGTCTAGGTCCGGCGTCGGTTGCTGTCGCCTCTTCCCTGACGTCAGTGCGCCAGGGGTATAAAAGATGTAGTCAATGCCATTTTCTTCAGTTTTTCTTTACCCCAGATGTCAGGTGCCCCCAAAAGGGTAGGCTAAAAATATGCCAATAAAATATGCATGCACCAAAATATATTATACCTTCATCTACAAGCAAATACACCACATGGGTTGTATAGATTAGAAAAGTGCAGATAAGTTCCAGCAAAGAGAAGGGTGATGGTGCAGTCATTACACTTGGGTTGAATCCCAAAGCTATGGATGGGAGGCTGGAGCTAAATAGCATTAGGAGCGGCTATGAGGCCCTGCAGAACTGCAGTGGCAAAGCCTGCCCTGGATTTAGAGTAGAGTGGTAAATGATGGTGCTTTGTAAAGGTGTGCACTGAACTCCAGGAAGCAGCCTCTAAAATGTCTTTGGTTGGTACTCCCCTGAGGAAGGCTGCTGAAGTGGCTGCTGCTCTGGTTGATTGTGGCCTAATGCCCTTAGGCACTGGCTTGCCATGTTGTGAATAGCAGAAACGAATGCAGTGGCCTATCCACTTAGAAATAGTCTGCTTTGAGATGGCCTTTCCTTGTGATCCTGCATCATATGTCACTAGTAGTTGCTCTGTCTTTCTGAAAGCTTTGGTTCTGTTCAAGTAGAAGCGTAGCTGTCTATGTACCAAGAATGCAGAATTCTCTCCCCCTTATTCTGTGGGTTTGGATAAAAAGTAAGCAGATGAATAGTTTGGTTAAGGGCCACACTAGACACTACCTTAGGCATAAATGTTGGGTTTGTCCTCAGAGAAACCCTGTCTGGATAAAAAATGATAAAAAGGCTCCACAGCCATGAGTGCCTGTAGCTCTGAGACTCGCCTTGCAGAGGTTATTGCTACGAGCAGAGCTGTTTTCCAAGATAAAAACTTCATATCAGCTGTAGCGGCTGGCTCAAAGGGAGGCAGGCTGAGTTCTTCCAAGTCATAATTGAGGTCACATGCCGGTATTGGTGATTTTGGCTCCTATGAGGTACTGCCTTAGCAAAGAATGAGAAAAGATTGGTGGCTCTGTATTGTGATGAGCCAAAATGGCAGAGGCATGAATTTTAATTGATGAAAAGGATAGGCCTTTGTCCAGCATCTCAGTTAAGTATTGCAAAATCTGAGGAATATTTGGTACAGCTGTGTCAATTCCTTGTGCCTGGTTCGAAGCACAGAATCTCTTCCATTTTCCAGCGTAAGATTTTCTGGTACTAGGCCTTCTGGCCTCCAAAATGACATCCATCACAGCTTTAGTGAGAGGCGTGTTTTGTATGACTACATTATCCTCCATGCTGCCAGATTTAAGGTCTTTAGTTGGCTGTGCAGGATCTGATTGTTTTGTTGGGATAGTAGATGAGGTATTTGAGGCAAGGTCCAAGCCGGGCATTGAGATAAGTTCCTTTGGATTGGATACCAGTACTGGTGGGGCCAGTCTGGGGCAATTGGTATCATCTTTGGCTTCTCTTGTCTGACCTTTAGGAGTACCTTGGGGAGGAGAGGCAGAGGAGGAAAGGCATATACTGCTAAGCTTTTCCAGCTAAAAGGGCGTCCACTTTCCATGCTTGTCTGCGATAAGTCCTTGTGCAGAATCTTTTTAGTTGGTAGTTGTGAGGAGAGGCAAATAGATAGATATCCGGACATCCCCATTTCCTTGTTATCATGCTGAAGACGTGTGAATCCAATTTCCACTCGTGGGGATTCATGAGGTTTCTGCTTAGTTCATCTGCCAGAGTATTTATCTTTCCTGGCAGGAATTGTGCCTGCAGATGTACTTGGTAAGTCAATGCTATGTCCCACAAAGTCATGTTTAGCCTGCAAAGAGGGCAAGAATGAGTGCCTCCCTGCTTGTTTATATACCACATGACCATGGTGTTGTCTGTCTTTATCAGTAGTTGTCCCGGATGAAGTAGGTCCTTGAAGGCTGTCAGGGCATTCTGAACAGCTAGCATCTCTTTTTGATTGATATGCAAATGCATTTGGTTTGCGGACCATGTCCCTTGAATACATCTTCCTGCCATGTGGGCCCCACAGGCATAATCTGATGCACCTGTTCTTAATGTCTGCCTGGCTGGGGGTAAAGTGAATGGCTGTCCCTTGTTCTGGTGACAAGCCTTTGCCCACCATCGAAACTCCTGTTGCAGGCAGGGAATGAGGGTAACTATTGTTTCCAGGCTGTGGCAATGTCGAGTCCAAACACTTTTTAGGTAGCATTGAAGTTTCCTCATATGCAGTCTCGCATATGGAATTAGTAGAATGCAGGATGCCATGAAGCCCAAAGTCTGCAGAATTTTTCTTGTAGATAACTGGGCCTTTGTTACCAACAGGCTGAAATAGGTAGTCAGTTGCCTTTGTTTGTCTGGCGTGAGATAAGCCATCTGGGCAGTTGTATTTAAGCTTGCACCCAGGAATATTATCTCTTGAGAGGGTACTATTTTTGATTTCTTTTTGTTGACTCTGTACCCTAGGGCTGTTAGAAATCTCTTTACAAACGCCATATGCTGTAGTAGAATGTCCTTGTTCTCTGCTTGAATGAGGCAGTCGTCCAAGTAAGGATATATCTGTATTCCTCTGTCTGCAGAATGCAATTACTGGTGCCAGGCACTTTGTGAAGACCCTGGGCGCAGTAGATAAACCAAAGGGCAGTGCAGAGAATTGGTAGTGCATTGAGCCAGCTTTGAATCTGAGGTATCTTCTGCATGTTTGTCTGACTGGGACATGCAGGTATGCCTCCTTTAGGTCTATAAAGTCACAAGCCAAGCCTTCTTGCCCAGCATGGGCAGAAGTTGCTGTAGCGTCAACATTTTGAATTTTAGTATATCCAGATACGTGTTTAGAATATATAGGCCCAGTATTAGGTTCATACTAGGCTATCTGCCCTAGGGCATTTATAAGCCTAGCCAGTGTGTTTGGCTTTCGCCACCCCTTGGAATGAGTATACTGTGCCCATTTTAAGGTTTAGTTTACTGTACCTCTAACAAACAACAAAAGCAGCACACACAGCAAACGGAGTATGGGACTCACACTAGATAAAAGAATAAGTAACAAAACTGTCATAAAGTTCAAGTGTGGTCCCTGGATGGCAAACAAATCACTTGTAGGTCTCCCCAACAAATCAATCAAAGAAATCAAAATTTTGAACAAAAGAGTTTAATTCCAGTAGTAAGCCACCCTGCTTCTTCAGAAAATAACAAATACATACAACGGGCGATCAACCGTCCCATTTCATAACAAGGATATACAGGTTGCCGATGTGAACGCCAGCATGTAGGACAAACAGATCAATATGCACTGCAGCAGTATATCCATCATGCATATGCGTGCGTCACAGAGTGGTATACGACTACATAACTGATGCCTTAACAAGAAACTATCAAAATAGGTGATTAAAGCCTAAAATTAGGCTATAAATTCATATAACATAAATACTCTTTCAGTGAACTGGAGAAATGTTAATGCTTTAGCCAAGCATATTTTGACACTTTTTATGGAACATGGTTGTTTTCTACTTTTTTCTTTTCTTCTTGCAATAAACTTTGAGGAGAGGAGTTGAGAGGGGATTTAACCTTAGAGCAGATCATGGATTGCAGAGTGCATTAGGTGCAGGAGATTTGAAATTATCCTGTCCAGATCCATTAGACCCATCATCTTGAAACCTTGAGGGAGACCTTGTAGACCTAAATAATGATTTGTTTTTTCCTTTTTGTTTTTTTTCTTTTTCTCTTTCTCTTTTTTTTTCCCCCCCCCTTTTCTCCCCTCTTCCCCCTTCCCCCCTTTTTTTCCCATTTTCCACCTTTTCCCCTCTCCCTCTTCCCCTTTCCCTTTCCTTTTCTTCTCTTTTTCTTTTCTTTCTTTGTTCTTATATTATAAGGTTTATGTTCATTTTGTTCCAATTTATAATTGTTAATAGTTGCCCATTGGAGATATATATGTCTATGTTTTGCCATATTAAGTATAGTATATTACTGCATACTGTATGTGATATATATGTCTATTTGATTAATTACTGTATTGATATATATCTTTTAGATATCAGCCTGTTCCCTTGTTGAGTATGATATTTTCTTGTTTGAATGAGTGAATATTTCATATTTCATCAATGTGTAGTGTTTTTTATTTTATTTTTATTTTAGTTTTCAAATTTTTTTTATATTATTTACAATTTTTTTTAGTTTTGTTAATTATTGCTTTTAGGTTTTATTAAGTCATTACTCTTGTAGTAATGTGTAGTGGTTAAGGTATATAATTGTGATAGATAATCTCGGATATTTGTTCACTTATAGAATAGAGCTAAGAGTTTGTTTTCTGTTAGTATTTACCTGTATACTTGTAGTTTATGTTATGTGGTCCATCGTAAATATTGTGGGGACTGTGTAGGCTGATTCTATTTTCTGGTTTTTTTGTATAAGTTTCCTTTGAATTTGAATAGTGATTTTTGATTGAGTTTATGTTTGCTGTTTTATGCAGCAACGATTTTTTTGTGTTTGTTAGGTTTTCTTGTAACACATGCTTCTGTTTCGCAGTCCTGTCTCAATTGTTCTACGCCTCCCTAGTGTCCAAGCCTGTATATATCCCTTGTTATTTGATCGCTGTATGTACATGCTATTTTGTTATTTGTATTGATGATTAGCTGCTATTTATTAATGCACATTGATTGGTTCGAGTTCGACCAACCAACAGAGCTCTGGAGGTTTTTTCAAACTTGCTTGTTGTTTTAAGTTTTTTGTAAAAGAAGAAAGAAGCCCTCAAAGCGCACTTTACTGTACCTCTGTCTAGCAGTGACACAGAAGTGACCCCCGGGGTAAACCTACGATCTCCCATCCACTCGTCAAGATTTCTCTTGAAGAGAGTCAGTGAGGGGCTCTGCCTAACATGAACTGGGATTTTATTCCAGAGTGAAGGGAGCCTCTGGGTTATGAATCTGTCCCTCCAGCATGTCCTATTTATTTCTGTGCTGAGGTTCAAATCTCTCGCTCGAGTAGCTCTTGTAGATTTAGATTTTCTGAGGTGGAGCATGTCCATTAATTCCGGGTTGGACATGGCCTTGTACGTCAGGCATAGATCGCCTCTGAGTAGGTGGTATGCTAATGAGTAGAGCTGGAGTTTCTTTAGCCAGGCAGCATATGGCATATGTTTGAGTCCCTTGATCCTCTTGGTGAGGTACTTTTGGGGTCTTTCCAATTGCTGCAGGTGTCGGGTAAGGTACATCCCAAATGGGGCATTGTACTCAATTATGGGCCTGATGAGGGAAGAGTAAAAGGGCACAATGACCTCTCCCGATCTAGATGTGAATACCTGCAAGATAAGGTGGGAAATATAGAAGGTCTTTCTAACCACTTTGGCAATGTGAGTGTCAAACGAGAGGTTACTGTCAACTTGGATCCCTAGGTCCCTAATTACTTCTTCCGTACTTAATGGATTACCACCTATGTGGTAATTTGTGGGCACTTTGTTTTTCCCAAAGGGTATGACTATACACTTTTTGGTGTTTAGTTTAAGGCCATGGCTCTGGCACCAGTTTTCCGTTTCTATGAGACCCTTTTGAAGGATGCTTGTGTCCGCTGGAGAATCAATTATGGCAGCCAGTTTGCAGTCATCTGCGAACTTGGTCAGCCACAATCCTCCCATGTTAGCCTCTACCTCAGAAAAATAAATACCAAACAAGAGAGGTCCCAGGACCGAGCCCTGTGGGACGCCACTTGTGACTGGTTTAGAGTCTGACATGGCTCCAGCAGTTCTGACCTTGTGGGTTCTGTCCTTGAGCCAGTTTGCAACCCATCTTATGACAAAGGGGTTTATATTTAAGCTGGAGAGCTTGTCTATGATGCCCAAGTGGGGGTATTGTGTCGAAGGCTTTTGCAAGGTCAAGGCAGGCTGTGTGAACTACCTTACCCTCATCAATGGCCTTGGTGACTGTTTCAAAGAAGTCGACCAGGTTCAAGAGGCAGGATCTGCCCTTAAAGCCGAATTGGGTAGGATCCAGTGTCTGTAGGTCCCCAATGTCTTTGTTTATGAGTTCCATAATGATCCTCTCCATAACTTTGCAGACCAGGCTCGTCAAGCTTATGGGGCTGTAGTTTCCAGGGTCCGTAGAAGCACCTCCTCTGTGGAGTGGGACCACTGTTGCTGTATGCCATTCTTTGGGTACATACCCTGTAGTAAGGCTGAGATTAAACAGCTGCCTTATGTGCGGGTTTAGCTCTTCTTGGAGTTCATGTAGCACGCAACCCGGGACACAGTCTGGTCCCACTGATGTTGTGTTTTTAGTTTTGGAGAGGGCGGCTCTCACCTGGGCATCTGAGATGTCAGGGAGGCAACACTCTGCTGAGATAGATATTTGTCCCTTGGGGGGGGGGGGGTTTGCACTGAACCTGTCTGCTAGTATGTTGGCAATGTCTGTGGGTTCAATGTATTTTTTGTCATTTTGGACCAACTCTGAGCATACCTGGGAGTTTCCACTCAGGTTTCTAACATAACTAAAGAAAGCCATGTGATTATCTTTAGTGTCTTGTGCAATTTGTCTCTCAAAGTTGGCCTTGGATGATTTTATGAGTTATCGTAGTCTTTTGCTAGTACTGATCAGAGATGCCTTTCCTTTTAGGGATTTTGCTCTATCATGTAGTAGCTTCCTCCTTCTGTTGTATAGCTTATTAATGGCTGGGGTCCGCCAGACAGGACGCCTGCCTTTGGGGGAATGGGTCTTGGTTTTATTTGGGATTGCATGATCCATGCATTTCTGTAGGTGTCCATAGAATGCGTTTACAAAGGATTCAGCAGAGTGGGCTGTGGTTTCCACTGGCCCGGGGGCCTTGAAGGATTCCACTTCAGTCTTAAGAAGTGTGAAGTCAGCTTTTGAGAAGTTCTTCACTGTGGTCTTCTGTGCTGGGGGCGGGATGTGGATTTCCAGGGAGATTAATTTATGGTCCGATCTTACCAAAGAGGGGTATACTTCTGGTATGGAGCATTGTGTCCCCATGTTTGTGATGATCAGGTCTAATATGTTTTCCCCTCTTGTGGGAGAGATGACTAGTTGTTCCATAGCATTTGAGTTTATGAATTCTAGGAACATTTGGGCTAGGGTATTGGGGCTTGAGTAATGCTCCCAGTCTATGTTTGGGTAGTTGAAGTCCCCCAATATGATGGTGTTTGGAGAGACCTTCATATTCTCCAGTGTCTTTAGGAAGGCCGAGTGGGGTTCCTGAATTTGAGAGGGTGGTCTGTAGCATGCTACAAACTGGAGGGCGGTTTTGCCCACTGTTAGTTGTACATGGATGGTCTCCGATGCTTTGTGCATTGCCACTAACATGGAGGTGTGGGTATCCTTGATGAATATGGATACTCCCCCTCTTTGTGGTTCGGTCCAAGTTCTGGGGCCGAAAAGCATGATATGAGGTATAACCTGGTAGTGCTGGGGTGCTCTCGGGAGCCTTGAACCAGGTTTCTGTCACTGCACAGACATATATGTCCTCCATACTAAGGAGGGCTTCGAGAGCGTGCATCTTGAGGTTTAGACTTCTGGCAATGAGCAGCATTACCCTTAGTTTCTTTTTACTTGTGTTTTTTAGGGAGGTAGGTTTGTCTTTTGAGCCTTGCCTAAAAAAGGCACTATGGGGGTGGCAAGTGCCTTTGCCAATATCTGAAAGCCCAGGGGTGACAGGTGCAAGCCGTCCCTTGCGAAGCAGCGTGGCTTGTTGAGCATGTCATCCCAAGCAGACAGACATTGGATACCCTTAGAATGACACCAATACTTAAGCCAATTGTTAAAATTGATCATTTTTGTCTTTGTACTGTGGCGGCATTCTTGGTGAGGTAAGATGCTGCTCAAGGTCAGGGTCATACCAGCCTGGTCTACATAATCAGAGAGCTCCTCTATGTCTCTCCATGTAGTCCAGGGAGGCACGTCTCAAGTCATTCACACCAGCATGGACAATGACAGAGTCATATTTGTACCTGTTTTGGAGTGACCTGAGTGCTTGCGTTATGTGGCGGATTCTAGCACCCGACAGGCAGCTTACTGTGACCTTTTCCTTGTTCAGCCTGGTGAGCGGGACGTCAGTGTGTCCGACTATAGAGTCACCTATTACAAGTGTGTCAGGTATGTTGTTTAGCCTCAAGGGCTGTGACTGTTTGGCACACTGACTTTGTGAATTATGTGTTGCATGTGTTTTGTTTTGAGGTAGTGGTTGCCTGGATGTCTGCTTTGGAGGTCTCTGTTGCTTTGGTAGATTTTTATTAAGAGCCTCCGAGTATGTTTTTGTGTGTTTATGTGTTTGGTTTGCAGTTGTGGTAGGTCTATGTGAGACTGGATTTGTGGTGTGTGTGGTTACCTTCTCCTCCTGACTGGTTATGCCAGTACTGAGTCGAGAGAGCTCAGCCTCCAGTTTGGCTATATGGTTGTATCTCTCACTATATTTGTATTTGTTGGGAGGAGGCGAGGGTTGTCTGTGTACATGAGGCAGTTGTAACATTGCTTCAAGATTCCCAGCTTCGCCAGCTGAACTGGAGAGGAAGCCAGCAACTGTCCCTTCGACATGCCAGAATACTATAAGGAACTGCTATAAAACTGAATCAGAAAGGACCTATAGGGGACAGGGTACTCAAGGGGATTTTAGGAGGATGTAGTGCTTTTTTAGTTAAAAAGTGCTTAACTTATACAAAATGCCTATAGGAGCAAGTGCTGGGTTTTTAGATTGAGAATAGAATGCTTAGCTTGAGAGTTACAGCAGTTCTAAGGGAAAGAATGAAGAGCAGACTTTGTGGAGCCGGGAATAGTTTAAACCTGATTAAGCTGCGCTATGCGCAAATTCACGCTAAAGCGGGCTTTATAGCAGGGGGTTAGAAACAGCTAGGAAATGGCCCAAAGCGGCCAATAAGCTACAAGTTACTGGGCTGGAACCACTCCTTTAGGGACAGATAGGCTGCTCAGAGCTCCCCACTTCCACTGGTGAACAAAGAAGCTTCCTCCTATCCAAACAAGGATATGGGCAACACAGGAACTATGACACATCCCAGAGATCAGCAATACCTATTTACTTATTTATTTATTTATTTTACATTTGTTAACCGGGCTAGTCTAGCTGGATACATATCCGTTTTCAGTAGAGGCCCGAGGAGAAAAGCTCCAAACAAGCAAAATATTAATACATGTTAAAATAGATACAAAATAGTTTTACAATAAGAGTACAAATAACATTTACAAGATGAAAAAAATGACATTAGTAGTTATATAGGATACAGAACAAGCTGTTGGTTAAGCATGGTATTAATTTCACATGGGATGTAAAATAGACATGATCAGGTAAAAACCTCATTGAGATTAGGAATGAGTGATTTTAAAGGTCTGAATAAGAGAATGTGCTAGGAGGAAGTGGGACTAGTAGGGTATGAGATATGTAGTTAGTCAGGTGCACGACAAGGGCATATCCATTGGGTTGTGAGATATTCTTTAAGGTTGTTTTTAAATTGAGTGCGTGAAGTTGCAAGTCTTAGGTAGTTTGGCAATGAGTTCCACGGTTTGCCAATTGAGTTAGCGTAGAGGGCATCCCCACCTGAGTTCTTAGCTTTAGTAGTAAGGATAAGGGAACTGTTAGATGATCGAAGACTATTGAGATTAGAGTAAGGAGCCAGAATGCTGGATAGTGATGGAGTTTTATCAGGATGGTTGATTATTTTGTAAGCCTCGGTGAGTTGGTTAAGTTTGAGGAGATTAGGCAGTTCTAGCCAGCCAAGGTTCCTCAAGTTAAGACAATGGTGGGTTCGATAAGGGGAACCTGTTATAAATCTAGCAATATGGTTGTAAGCACAAGAGAGCATGTTAAGTTCACGTTTATTGAGGAAAGAGAGGACCGGGGATGCGTAGAGGAGGGGAGAGAGGAGATGGGTGCGGGCAATAGTTAATTTGGTAGAAGGAGTTAAGAAGTTTTTAATTCTGTACATAGATCCTAGTTTTTTGTTAACAGACTTTATAGTTTGAGTAATGTGTATGTCAAATTTGAGCTTGTGATCAATGGTAACTCCAAGTAGCTTGGTACTGGTGACAGGGGTTATGAGGGTCCCATTGTTACATTTAACATGGAAGGTTATATTGTTAGTGTTTGAAAGTTCTTTGTCCTGGGATGAGGAAACATTGGGGAAAAATAGTAGTAATTTCGTTTTAGTTGGATTAAGTAGGAGTTTCAAGTCGGTGAACCATTTTTCAATTAGAGAAAAACAATGTTGAGTGATAGTTTGGAGATTCAAGATGGAGACGTCAGAGCAGATTAGGGTGGAGTCGTCGCCATATTGTATGCAGGTGGATTTAGGGATGACTGATTTAAGGTTATTTATGAAGATGGAAAACAGAAGTGGACCCAGTATGGAGCCCTGAGGTACACCTATGGTAATTGGGAGTAGTCCTGATATACAGTTTTGCCACAGGACAGCTTGTTGCCTACCCGTTAGGTAGGTCTTAAACCAGCTTAGTGCTGGTGTGTCCAGATGCAAGGCTTCAAGGGTGTTAAGGAGGAGCTGATGATTGACCATATCGAAAGCTTTTGATAGGTCCAAAAGAGGGCAGAGGATATAAGTTTGTTGTTGCGATTGTTATTGATGGAGTCAACAAAGGAAAGGAGGGCGGTAGTTGTACTATGGTGGGGGCGAAAGCCATGCTGGGAGTTGGACAAGAGATGATTAACGGTTAGGTAGTGGAGAAGTTGCTTGTGGATGCATCTCTCCATGATTTTCGCTATTGGGGATAGGATAGCTATTGGTCTATAATTTGAGGTTTCCATGGAGGTACCTCCTTTGTGAAGTGGAATGATATAAGAGATCTTCCAGATAGTAGGGATATGCGTCTCAGCTATAGTTCTATTGATAAGGATTGTTATTGGGTAGTCTATTACATCAGATGTGATTTGTAAGAATTCTGCAGGGAGGTGGGTCAGCCGCTAGGGTGGTTGGTTTGAGTTTTTTAGGAGGGTACGTATATAAGAGGAAGAGACTGGCTTTAACTTGAAGGGGATAGGGGTGACGACGTGCTGTTGAACAGCAGATGGTGACGTGGAAGTTAGTTGACTGGCTAGATTTTGGACAGTCTCAGTGAAGAAGGAGTTGAAGGTGTTGGCTACTTCTTCCTGTCCTTTCTCTATCAGTTTCTCGGGGGTTGGGGTGGAGGTTTTACCTGGGTGCAAAAGGTTAAAACCTGCCCAGAATTTCTTTGGGTTGTTCTGGTGTTTGTGCTGGAGGTGGTAGAAATATTGTTTTTTGTCCTGGGTAACAGTTGCTTTGGTGGTGTTTCTTAGTTGTTGAAATTTAGTGCGATCTTGGGCGGTTTTTGTGGCCCTCCACTTATCCCAGGCTTGGTCACGAAATTTGATTTTGGTTTTGGTTTCTTTAGTTAGCCAAGGTGCTACGCGAACTTTGGATCTAATTTGTCTATGTGGGGCATGTGCGTCAAGTATCTTGAGAAATGTGTCATTGAAGTGTGACACACTCTCATTGATTGGTAGGGTTTTTAGTATGGACCAGTTGCAAGATTTCAGGTCGGCAAGAAATAGTTGTGGGACAAATTTCTTTTTGTTTCTGATTAGTCTATATAGGGGGGGGGTTAGAAGTTGGGCATTTATGTTTAATGATATAAGTAATTAGGTGATCACTGAGGTCACTGGGAAGGGTACCTGTGGTGTAGTTATTTGAGTCCCTATTAGTAAGGATCCAGTCAATGATGCTTTCTTTTTGAAGAGAGTTGCCTATTCTAGTTGGGGATAGGATGGTTTGGGAAAAACCATGTAGATTGATAGGTTTTGGAGTTGAATGGGTAGAACAGAGACCAGTCTATGTTGACGTCTCCAAGAACCATGGTTTCTTGTGGGTAGCTGGTGGATAGCCAGCTCAGGGTTTGCTCCAGGTTTTCTGTGTTGTTCCCTGGTGGGATATAAGTTACAACAAGGTTGATGCGTTTTTTTAGAGTTTAAGCAGATCTGTAGGGCAATAATTTCTAGGTTAGCGATTGTAGGAGGTTGAACTGGGTTCTTAAGGATATTCAGGGTATTTTTATACATAACAGCTATACCTCCTCCTTTTTTTTTTGTACGATCGGCCCTAAAAATATTATACCCGGGTGGGAGGATCTCTTCATTCTTAGTAGAGGGCTTTAGCCATGTTTCGGTTAGACACAATGTCGGGGGAATGAGTAGCTATAATGGCGTGGAGGTTATGAACTTTGTTGTTAATGCTTCTTAGGTTCAGATGTAATATTAGTAGGGAGTCAGTAGAATTTCGGGTAAAATTATTGGGGTGAGAGTCTGGCGTGGTGGTGGGACCTGGGTTAGGGTGAATATCGCCACGATGTTCATCTGATTTTTAGGTAAACTAGTAATCTATGTAGTTTAAACAGGATTTTGAGGTAAGCTTTGTTATGTGGAGATTTAGGGTAATGAAGTGTAGTGTTGGCTAATTTGGGGGATACAAATTTGTCCTGGTATAGTGAAGGTAGAATAGAGATGGCTTGGTCATTACATTGGGAGTTGGTGTGACACTTAGGGAAGGGGATACCTAAGAGAGTTTGGTTTTCAAATGCTGTTAGGAAATAAGTGGTGGTGAGAAGTAAAGTTAATAGGGGGGTTATATTGAGAACATATTTGGCCATGTTGGAGATAGAGAAAGGATAGTGGGAGAGGGATAGGACTTGAAGGACCTGAAGACTGGACTATTCTAGTTCAGTAAAGGCAGGAAACAAGGATATTTTTTTGTTTTTTTTCTTACAAAGTAGCAGAAAAAAGATACAGTAACAACAGTAAATGCTTTAAATCGGCTAGCGCACTTGAGTATGTAGCCTACCAGTTAATTTAAGCAAAAACAAACTTTAAAGTGCAAAAAAGTTCAGGAAAACAAACAATGCAGTAAATCAACTTTGCAGAGCTTATTTAGTTATAGAAACTCGCTTTTCGGCGAGAAAAAGCAGTCGGAAATAAATAGCCAAAAAATACTTATATATCAATGGAAAGTCACTCTTCAACTCGCTGCTGCTTGTAGAACTCTGCAGGACACCACGAGGAGCTGTGCTGAGTCAAATACAAGCGCGCTAAAGCGGGCTTTATAGCAGGGGGTTAGAAAGAGCTAGGAAATGGCCCAAAACGGCCAATAAGCTACAAGTTACTGGGCTGGAATTAGAAGTTATGTACTCACCATAACGTTCCATCTGAGTAGGTACTTCATTTGTCTGCAACCTGTGGGTCTCGGATCCGACCGGCAGCTTTCCAAGCTTCAAGATCCGAGCTCCTAGCTCCTCCCCTCTACCCACAATCCCCTGTCACCACCACACTACCTCAGATCGGTTTTGCTGTATCACCTGAAAAACTTGTAATAAACAGGTTCAGATATTCTCAAGAATCATTTAGATCCTAGAAACCCGATACTGGTTAGGGGGATGGCAGGGGGGATGGTTGCAGACAAATGAAGTACCTACTCAGATGGAACATTATGGTGAGTACATAACTTCTAAATCTGAAGTAGTTACTTCATTTGTTCTGCAACCTGTGGGACAGAGTCCCCAGCTACCTAAACAAAGAAACCTGAGTGGTCTATAGGAGGATATTCCGAAGCACCACAGAGCCAAAGGACGCCCTGCTTCTAGATATCATGTCCAACTTATAATGAGAAATAAACGTATGGGCAGAAGACCAAGTGGCTGCTGAACATATGTCGTCCAACGGCATCCTGGACCAGAAGGCTGCAGAAGTTGCGATGGACCTTGTGGAATGTGCACGGATTTTGAATGGGGTTGTTTTGCCTGATGCCTTATGAGCCTGAGAAATACATTGACAAATCCAATTAGCCAATGTCACTTTGGATATAGGTTTTCCCATGTATGAAGGAGCAAATGACACAGAGTTGATCAGCCTTACGAACATCTTTGGTTCTGTGCAGGTAAAAACATAACTGTCTATGTACGTCTAGTGTATGCAACATGCATTCCCCCTTATTTTGAAAATTTTTGAAAAACACTGGCAGACTGATAGTCTGATTGTTTGCCACAGATGCCACTTTTGGTAACAAAGACGAGTTAAGTCCTGAGAGACACTCTGTCATTGTGGAAAACAAGATAGGGAGGTTTCATGCACAAAGCTTGGAGGCTCTGAAACCCTTTTAGCAAAAGTTATGGCTACCAAGACTGCTGTTTTCCAGGACAGAAATTTAAGGGGTACAGAAGCTGCAGGTTCAAACGGAGGTTTCGTTACGGCTTGCAGAACAAAAGTTAAGTCCCAAGGGGGAGTCACGGATTTCACTGGTGGCTTGAGAAGGAAAACGCCACGCAAGAATGTCTTGCACAATTTTGTAGATGCCAGAGATCCTAATCCATCTCCCACATGAAAATGGGATATTGCTGCCAACTGTACTTTGACCGTTGATGCACTGGCCCCTTGTTCAAAAATCATGGACAAAAAATCCAATACTGTAGGAATCGGAACAGTAAATGGGTTGAGACCTTGGCTGTTAGCCCAGATAGAAAATAGTTTCCACTTACTATTATAGATTTTCCTGGTGGACGGTTTGTGAGCTGCTACCAGAATAGTTTTCACTGGTGACGAGATACCGGGAGTCCTTGCCATTAGTGGAACTGGATCAACCAAGCCATGAGCTTGAGGTTGACCAGGTTCGGTGTTGGGCACCCCGTTGGGTGCGATATCAGATCTGGAATGGGATCCAGGATTAAAGGGGGGGGGAGACTGAGACCGCAGGTATGGAAACCAGATTTGACGAGGCCAGAATGGGGCTATGAGGATAATTTTGCTCCCCAACCGTGCGGCTTTCTGAATGAATTTCGCCCATGAGTGGAAGCGGGGGGTAAGCATAGAGTAGACCGGGAGGCCAAGCATGAATCAGAGTGTCTCTGGGGCTCTCCCCTTCTGGGAGAAGAATTGCGAAGAACTCGCTGCATTTTGTGTTTTGGGGAGTAGCAAAGAGATCGCAGCGAGGCCAACCCCACTTGCGTAAAATTTCCTTCACAATTTTCGGATTGAGAGACCACTCGTAAGGACTGAGAATTACTCGACTTAATTTGTCTGCCAGAGTGTTGGATCGTCCCAGAATGTGCGTTGCTATCAGAAAGCGGTTGGTGGATATCGCCCATTCCCAAACTCTCATGGCTTCTCGACAAAGAGGGTAGGATCTGGTTCCCCCTTGTTTGTTTATATACCAGACCACTGACATATTGTCCGTCTGTATTGCAATCGTTCCTAGAGGTAGAAGGTCTTGGAGAGCCTGCAACACTAGAAGCACCGCCCTCATCTCCAGAACATTTATGTGCAAAGCGGCCTCCGACGAGGTCCACGTACCTTGGACGTTTCTGCCCAAACAATGCCCCCCCCCCACCCTAGGCGAGAAGCATCCGTGGTTAACGTGACCTGGGGGGGGGGGGGATCACAAAGGGTCTCCCTTGCCTGAGTTCTGGGGAGTGAAGCCACCACAGGAGGGATTCCATGCAAACTCTGCTCAGGGGAATAGGAGTGTTCAATGGGTGGAGTAACAGTGACCATTGAACTTGGAGTGTCCACTGTAATATACGCATCCTCAGGCGAGCATGGAGACAGAGGCAGATAGCCGCTGCCATCGAGCCTAGTGCCCTCAGGACTAACTCCGCTGGTGGGGCCTTGGTGCGAAGAAGAGCCAAAACTTGGAGTGAGAGGCTGGACAGCCCGTCCGAGGTCAAGAAGGCCCGAGAAGATCGGGAATCTAGCCTGGCTCCTATGAAATCTAATGCTTGCACAGGATGAAGAAAAGACTTCGGTATGTTGACTGAGATGCCCAAGCTGTCGGTAAGAGACAGCACATAGTCTCTCACAATACAAAGTTGATGCCTGTTGGTTGCTGTGAGGAGCCAGTCTAGGTACGGAAAGACCCTTATGCCCTGAAGCCTCAGGTGGGCCGCAACCACAGGCATGACTTTGGTGAACACCCTGGGGGCTGAGGTGAGTCCGAACGGAAGGACCCTGAACTGGTAATGACTGGCCCCTAGCCGGAAGCGGAGGAACCTCCTGGACCATCTGTCCATTAGAATGTGGTAGTACGTGTCCTTGAGGTCTATAGAGCACATCCAGTCGTTCTCTTGCATTAAGGGGAGAATAGATTGTAGCGTGACCATCCGGAATTTTTCTTTGGGAACAAACATGTTCAGGGCGGACAAGTCTAGAATGGGCCTGAGGTCCCCCGTCTTTTTTGGCACTAAAAAGAACCTTGAGTAGTAGCCCAATCTGGATTGGTCTGGGGGGACCTGCTGGATGGCTCTTTTTTTGAACAAATTTGAAATCTCTACGGTAGCCGCCTCTCTGATTGAGTGGGACATCGGGGAGGCGACCACCTGAGGGAGGATGAAATAGGAAGGGAATTTTGTAGCCTCTGGATATAATTCGGAGCACCCATCGATCGTTCGTGATAGACTCCCACATTGACAGGTGCTTCGTTAAACACCCCCCGACTGTCTCCAGAGCAGGACAGTCGGGTAAGCCCTCAGGGCTGTTGCGCGGGTCTCTCGGAAAAAGGATCCCTAGACCCGAAGTTACACGGTCCCCCTCTGCCTCTGGGCCGGCATCCACCCTGCCCTCCTCTGCCTCTGGAAGGCGTGGAGTCCAAAGCTGGATAGGATTGCTGAGACTAGCGGAACCACAGCTTCTTTTGCCCCCTCTGATTCCTTGCGAAGGAACATAGGGGGCTCGAGAAGCGGACTCAGACGGCAGACAGTGTCTTCCCATCCTTCTTGCTTTGGACTAGTGTATCGCGTACGGTCTTGCCAAAAAGACAAGAACCGTCAAAGGGTGCGTTCGCGAAGGACGCCTTGAATGGTTCCGCGAAATTACAAAGACGGAGCCAGGCGTGACGTCTCAAGACAACACCTGCTCCGCTGGCCCTTGCGGCTCCCTCCGTAGCATAAGACAGTAGCCGGATGGACGTATTTGAAATGGACTTGAGAGTGGCCATGCGTGTCGAAAACATGGTTTTGTCCTTGACCGACATGGACGAGGGGCTGCAGTGTATTCCTTGATCAAATCCCGTTGCAGCCTGATGATATGCGCCATATAATTCAGTGCCCTCACAGAGAAGGTTGCTGAAGCAAAGGTCCGCTTCCCTATACGGTCCAGCGCCCGGGACTCCTTGTCCGGCGGGTGTACCGTGGAGCTCTCCTAGGAGAGTTCTCTTAGTGGCAGCAGCCACCAACATGGCATCAACTGGAGACCCTTTGGCCCAAACCTGCCTGTCTAAAGGGGGGCTAAGGATTTTATCCGGTCGATGTGGGATAGGCTCCACTGTGTCGGGTTCCTGCCAAGCCCTGGTAGTCAGGAGATCTACCAGGGGATCTGCCGGTGGGGACACCCAGGAGGTAGATGGGCCCGCTTCAAACGCCTCCAGAAATACGGACTCATCCGAGGAAGGTTTTTGGGCAAACCCCCCCCCCCAAATACGCAACATTTCCATGATGTCTCCAAAGGAGACATCTTCGGGGGGTGACCTAGGGGAACCTTCCCTTTCCTCTAAGTCCGTATCTGTGATGACGTACTCGGGGGAGTCCATGTGCCTCCTTTTACACATCCGTTTACGAGGTACCTCCTCTGTGGGACTATCAGAAGAGGGCTCGTCAACGGCCTCTTGTTCCTCAGAGAACCAACTGGAGGGTCTGAGCAGGCTGTCCCGATGGAAGGATGATGGAAGTTAGGCCCGTATGCAGTGGGGGGGGGGGGTTGGGCAGAGGGATCCAAAACCCGAGTCGGGGACCTGGAAGACCTCGAAAGTACCCTCTCCACTACCTCAAACGCCGAGGGAGAACTACTTTCTTCCGGCCCCGAAAGTAGTCTACTCGGCTCCGAGATAGGGATCGGGGTCGGAGCCGAAGCCATCGGATCCAAAAGGGAGGTGCTCTCCAACATAGGCGGCGCCGAAGCACCCGCTCCCACGGATCAGACGCCCAGCTCACGGGCCCGAGAGCTTGGATCAGAGATACTCGAGGGTATGGTCAGCGTCGAGAAGGCTTGGGCCACCGGCGCCGACAAAACCCCGACTCCGAAATGGCCTGGATCCGAAGACTCCAAAACCCGGATCTGGGTTGAAGGAGAAATCGGGCAAATATCGAAGGTGCACCCCCCCCCCCTGTGGAGGGGGAGGCAGGAGCACCCCCATCTGCATTTGGGTCTGCAAAAACAGACGCATCATCCTATCCATGTCGGTGTCGGAGATAGACCTAGTAGATCTAGAGGAGGTCGTAGAGGCGGGTCTGGAGGGCCGCCTCGACGACCTCGAGGGTGATAGGAGCTCCTCCTCCAGCTCCGGTGAGAAGGAAGGAGATCGGAGCCGAGAAGGAGAAGGTCCGGACACCCTCGGAGGTGATTTGATAGTTTCTGAAGGCGGAGCAGAGGGATGAGGCTCGGCTCGCCTCTTGTGTCTGTGCTTTTCCCTGTCTTTGGTCCTGTGCTCCCTAGAAGGAGAAGACTGAACTTCCTTCGTACTCAAGGCAGTAGTGGGAGGTTGAGTCCCAGCCTGAGTCAAGGGAATCAGGGGTGTAGAAGTTACCTGGGTAGCCTGCACCTTGGAGGGAGAGGAGGAAGAGGCCTCCTCCGGGGGAAGTAATCCCGCCAGAATAAGCCTGTTCCTTCTGTCCCTCACAGCCCGGGGGTTGAAGGCTGCGCAAACCTGGCAGTCTGAAGACAAATGCACAACCCCCAGGCATATAACGCACTGAGTGTGGCCATCAGCTGGGGAAAGCTTATGGCCACACCCAGTGCACTTTGAAAAAATAGCTTTATGGCCTTCGGCCATTTTGCTGACACACACTCACACGCCCAAACACCTAGGGGGAGGGTTTGAAAAAGAAAACGCAATCCCGAAAACAAAAAAGGGCAGATAAACACTCACAATACTCTCATTTTTAAGTTTTAAAAATTTTTAAGAAAATTGTTCACTTCCCTGTCTAAGCCAGGAGCTCTTCACAAGATGCTCGTCATTCAAGCCGCGGCAAAAACTATCTGAGGTAGTGTGGTAGTGACAGGGGATTGTGGGTAGAGGGGAGGAGCTAGGAGCTCTGATCTTGAAGCTTGGAAAGCTGCCGGTCGGATCTGAGGTCGGATCAGAGACCCACAGGTTGCAGAACAAATGAAATAACTACTTCAGATCCACTCCTTTAGGGACAGATAGGCTGCTCAGAGCTCCCCACTCCCACTGGTGAACAAAGAAGCTTCCTCCTATCGAAACAAGGATATGGGCAACACAGGAACTATGACACAGCCCAGAGATCAGCAATACCTGAAGACTGGACTATTCTAGTTCAGTAAAGGTGGGAAACAAGAATTATTTTTGTTTTTTTCTTAAAGTAGCAAAAAAATAGATACAGTAACAGTAAATGCTTTAAATCGGCTAGCACACGAGTGTGTAGCCTACCAGTTAATTTAAGCAAAAACAAACTTTAAAGTGCAAAAAAGTTCAGGAAAACAAACAATAGTGCAGTAAATCAACTTTGCAGAGCTTATTTAGTATTGGTCTCCAGGTCTTGTCCTTTCTTGGTACCAAGAACAGTCTTGAATAAAATCCTTGTCCCTGCTCTTGCTCTGGTACTTGTTGAATGGCCCTCATGTCCATGATGTATGAGACATGCTTTTGTGCCTCTGCCCATTGATGTTTTGGCAGGTCTGGCCAACCGTTTGTCCTTGGCAGGATATGGAAGTGAAACTTGTAGCCTTGTGACACTGTCTAGGACCCATTTGTCCTGGGTTATTATGTGCCAATTTTGAGAAAAAAGTGCTAGTTTTCCCCCTAAAGGTGCTGCCAGAAGATAAGTGCTTGGTGCAGGCAGGGGGAAGTCATTGGGACTGTTTCCTGTATGGCTGTGATTTGTCTTCTCCACTTTTGGAGGTAGAAGCACCCCATTGTTTAGACCTGTACGAATCTTGGGGCCGAGAGCTGCCTCTTAGGCGTCTGTATCTGCCCCTTTGTGGTCTGACACTGGAAAAGACCAATTCTTTGTATGCCAGTGCCTGCTATATATCTTGGGAGGTTGTACCTGTAAAGAATCTTTAACCATTTGCATAGATTTAGCTTTGTCCTCCATTCTCTCTAACAACACCTCTGCTTTAACACCAAACAAGGTATCATGCTGTAATGGAGCATCTAATAATTTTGCTTTGACATGGTCAGGCAGATTTTGTTCCTTTAACCAAGCATGCCTCCTGATGACATAACCTGTAACAGCGGCCCTGCAGGAGGCCTCCAAAAAAACAAAACCACATTGCAAAGTATGCTTTCCAACTTGCTCAGCTGCATGCAATAAATCCTGCATTTCTTTGTTTTCTGCACATTCAGAATTTATCAACATTTTCTGTTTAAGCAGTGACATAACATATTGCTGATATTTGAGCATATGAAACTGACAATTTAAAGCCCTTATAGCCAAGGTAGCAGAGGTGTAATTCTTCTTCCATCTGTCCACTGCCCTAGAATCCCTGTCAGAGGGGGTATTGTTTTTTGCAGTGGATGCCTTGACCCCTTTGGGACCCTGACAGATGGTCTCTGGGTCAGCAGCAGGGTTTTTGAAAAGGAATTTATGAGAGTCAGGAACCCTATGGTACCTGTCCAACTTAACAGGAGCTGGAGGTGAGGAGTCAGGGGCCAGACTGGACTCTGAAAATACATCATCTACAATGTCTAACACAGGTGGAATAGCTAGGGGCCTGTGTTGTGGGAGTAAAAAGAAGTCTCTGAGCCTTTTCTTAGATTCTGTATATTCTTGGCTCTCCCAGTGGAAGTGTTCCCTCATGGTATGCAAGGTTTACCCAAAAGAGTAATCCTCAGGAGGAGAGGCTGAAGGGATAGATTCTTCAGCATCAGAATCCTCATAGGGAGGAAGAGTATTCATGATCAGAAGAGGAATCTGATGAAATGGAAATCTGATCTGAAGATTCATATTCTGTCTCTTGCCTAGGCCTCTTATCAGGAGGGGGATGGGAACTCCTGATCAAAGTAATAAAGTCTTCAGCCATTTTGAGCATTTGTTTTTTGGGCATGGAGGCCTGACCATGAGGCTGTTGTACTTGTTTCTTTGTCTTTAAAGGTGCACTAATCTTTGCCTTTGTAGCTGGAGTCGCTTTAATGTATAATTGAGTACGTCTGAAAAAGTACAGTTTTGTACCTACCATAAATGTAGATGTCCGAACTGGATAGCATCTGCAGTCATAACAACTGGGTTGTCCTGTCGTCAGGCAGCCCTTCAGTCGGCCGGATTCCAAAGTCCGGGTCCGGCTTCGGCTGATGTCGCACTTCACCCGACGTCATCTCTGTTGGTCTTCGGGTATAAAGGCATCACTCAGTGTTTCTTGCCCCAGATGCCAGTTGCCCTCTTGAAGGCTAAAATTTGGATAAATGCCAATGTTTCCAAAAAGATAGAGGTAAACACAAAAATAAGCATGTATGTACATATATACAAACAAATACACCATAAAAGACTCCCCCCACCAGCTAGCTATTAGGAGGGTAAACACCCTAGGAGTACCACAGAGGGAAGGAGGGTAATCCTGACTGCAGATGCTATCCAGTTCGGACATCTACATTTATGGTAGGTACAAAACTGTACTATGTCCTTCATGGATGCATCTGCAGTCATAACAACTGGGTAGAATACCATAGCCCACTAGGGGAGGAGGAAAAATTAGATTATGGTGCGTTTAGGATCATTTGCAGTACAGCAGTGGCAAACCCTGCTCGGGATCTGGAATATAGAGGCAAATTATAATGCTTGGCAAATGTATGCACGGAGGTCCAAGTAGCCTCAATAATGTCTTTGGTTGCCACAAGAAGGCTGTGGTAGTGGCTGTTGCCCTTGTAGAATGAGGTCTTATGTTCTGTGGAATTGGTTTTCCATGGAAGGAGTAACAGAAACGTATGCAATTTCCTATCCATTTGGAGATTGTCTGTTTGGAAATAGCTTTTCCTTCCCTTCCTGTTGCATAGGCTACAAAAAGCTGGTCAGTTTTCTGCTACTTTTGTTCTGTCCAGGTAGTAGCGTAGCTGTCTATGTACATCCAAGGTATGCAGTATTCTTTCCCTCTGTTTTGTGGGTTGGGAAAGAAGGTAGGTAGGTGGATTGCCTGGTTTAAAGACACTCTGGATACCACCTTAGGCATAAATGTAGGATTAGTCCTCATGGACACTATCTTGGTGGAAGATTAGGAAGGGCTGTACTGCCATTAGGGCCTGAAGTTCAGAAACCCTCCTGGCTGAGGTTATTGCCAGTAGGAAAGCAGTTTTCCACGATAGATGCTGTAGGTCTGCTGTTGCTGCTGGTTCAAAGGTGATAGTGTCAACTTTTCTAGCACAAAGTTCAAGTCCCAAGCTGGCAATGGTGGTTTCCTTGGAGGTTTTACATTCTTGATTCCTCTGAGGTACTGACTGAGTAAAGGATGTGAAAAGACAGGTGGATCAAAGCTGTATTCTGCTGATATAGCTGATGCATGTATCTTGATGGAGGAGTAGGACAGGCCTGTATGTAGAAGTTCTGCCAAATACTCCAGAATGTTAGGCATATCTATGTTTGACACATCTTTTCCTCTTTCAGTACTCCAAATGACAAACCTTTTCCATTTTCCTGCATAGTTCCTTCTTGTTGAAGGTCTGCGGCTTCAAGAATAATATCTTTAACTCTTTGGGAAAGTTCTGGATTAGCTGCTGCTATGTGATGTTCCATGCAGTCAGTTGCAACGTTTTTAGGTTTGGATGCATGATGCTGTAGTTGTTCTGAGTTAACATCAAAAGCATCAGGGTATTGGCCACATATTGTTCGAGACATGCTCCTCAGCAGTGGGTACCAGTGTTGTCTTGGCCAGTTTGGAGCTATCAGGATTATCCTTGGCGTTCTTCCTTGATTTTTAGTAATACCTTGTGTATCAAGGGAAGAGGTGGGAATGCATATGCTGTTAGGCCTTTCCAGCTGAAGGAGAGCGAATCCACTTTCCATGCCAGTGGGTGGAATGTCCTTGTGCAGAATTTTTGAGCTGGTGATTGAGAGGGAAGCGAATAGATCTATCTGAGGCATTCCCCATTTCTTTGAGATGGTCTTGAAGATGTCCGGGTGTAGCATCCATTCGTGGGCATCGGATGTGGTTCTGCTTAATATGTCTGCTAGAGTATTCTCCTTTCCGGTACAAATATTGCCTGTAACTGGATGTTGTAGCTGAGTGCCAGGTTCCACAGCTCCAAAGTCATTCTGCATAGGGGTATGAATGAGTGCCTCCCTGTTTGTTGATGTACCACATGACTGTGGTGTTGTCTGTCCTTATCATCAACTGGCCCTCTTTGAAATGGTCTGAACTTTTGGATTGCCAGTTTTACTGCCAGCATTTCTTTTAGGTTGATGTGCAGGTGAAGTTGATCCTGCCCACAATCCTTGCAGCATTTGTCCAGCATGTGGGCCCCCATCCTAGGTCTGAGCGTCTGTTGTGATGGTCTGGTTTGCTTGACATCTGCGAAAGGGTAGACCTGGGTTTGACTGGCATGCTTGAGCCCACCATAGGAACTCCTGTTTTAAGCATGGAATTAGTGGAATTTCTGTTTCTAGGCTGTGCCTGTGTTGGGACCATAAATTCTTTAGGTACCACTGTAGTTTTCTCATATGTAGTCTGGCAAGTGGGACCAAGATTATGCATGATGCCATGAAGCCCAAGGCCTGCAGTACTTTTCTTGCTGTTAACTTGTTCTGTTTTGCTAGAGCCAAGAAGTAAAGAGGGAGTTCTTTTTGTTTTTCTGCAGTTAGGAATGCCATTTGTCTTACTGTGTCCAATTCCCAAGAATGTCCTTGTTTGGGATGGTATCAGCCTTGATTTTTGTAAATTGACTGTGTATCCCAGTGCTTGTAGCAAGTAAATGACCCTTTGTAAATCTGTTGTCAGCTTGCTTTGTTGTCCCTTGTAGCAGGCAGTCGCCCAGGTATGGGTAAATTTGAATTCTGTAGTCTGCAGTGGCGATTACTGATGCCAGGCATTTTGTGAATACTCTGGGCGCAGTAGATAAGCCAAAAGGCAATGCTGAGAATTGATAATGCTCTGATCCTGCAAGAAATCTGAGGTATCTTCTGCAGATTGGTCGAATGGGGACGTGCAGGTATGCCTCCTTGAGATCTAGAGTTACCAGCCAACACTCCTTGCCCAGCATGGGAAGAAGTTACTGTAGGGTCAGCATTTTGAATTTTGGGACAATGATGTATGTATTTAAGGTGGACAGGTCGAGAATCGGTCTCCACCTTTTTTCCTTTCTTGGAACTAGGAATAGTCTGGAGTAGAATCCCTTTCCTTGTTCTGTTGTTGGCACTCTTTCCACAGCTCTCATGTTTGCTAATTGCATTATCTGTTGTAGAGCCTCTGTTTTTTGATTTGGAGGTAGGTTTGGCATTCCTCTTTTGACTGGTAAAGTGTGGAAGTGGAACCGGTAACCTTGATCTATGGTTTGTAAAATCCACTTGTCTTTTGTGATATAGTGCCAGTTCTTCGAAAATAATGTTAATTTGCCGCCTAATGGAGCTGCTATTTGTTCCCTGGTAGGCGGATTTAGAGAAGTCACTGTGGTTGTGTTGTTGTAGTGGCAGTGGTTGTGTCTGTGCCTCTGTTGTTACCTTGCCACTCTCTGTAGGCACCTCCTCTGGATTGGTTTCTGCCTCTGGACGTCTATTCCTGCCCCTTTGGGATCTTGTGGAGTCAGGAAAGGACCAATTTTGGCAGGCCAGTTTCCTGCTAAACCTTGGGGTTGAACCTGCAAGAAATCTTTAACCGTTTGAACAGATTTTGCCTTTTCTTCCATTTTCTTCATTACCTGCTGGGCAGGTGTACCAAACAAGCTGGTCTTATCCATAGGAGCATCTAATAACTTAGCTTTAACATGAGGCTTGTTCCTTTAGCCATGCATGTCTTCTTATCACTGTGCCAGTCATGGCTGATCTAAATGAAGCCTCCAGTGCATCATAGCCACATTTTAAGGAATGGTTACTAACCTGTTGTATGTTATTTACCATTTCTAATACATATTTCTTATCAATAGAGTCATCAGAGGATAGCTTTTTTGTTAACTGATCAAGCATAAACTCTTGGTATTGTATCATGTGAAACTGACAGTTTAAAGCTCTAGCTGAGAGAGTAGCTGAGGTGTAGACTTTTTTGCCCCATCTGTCTAATGACCTGGCTTCCCTTTCAGAAGGAATAGGGTTTTTAGCTGGGGTCGAGGCTACTGCCCTGGGACCCTGGGATATAGTTTTGGGGTCTGCAAGTGGGGCCTTGTAAAGGTGGTGATGAGTGTCTGGTACCCTGTAAAATCTGTCTGGTTTGGCAGGGGCTGGAGGTAAAGAATCTGGTGCAGAGCAGACATCATTGAAGGCATCGTCCACCACAGAGAGGACAGGAGGTATAGCTAAGGGCCTGTGCTGTGGAAGGTGCAGAAAGGTCCTAAGTCTTTTTCTGGAGTCTGAGAAATCCTGCTGCTGCCATTGGAACTGCTCTCGGATGGCATGTAAGGTTTCCCCAAAGGAGAAATCTTCTGGTGGGGAAGCAGCTGGAATGGATTCTTCAGCATCTGAGTCTTCATAATTTGAGAAAGGAGCCTCTGGCTGGTCTGTTATGTCTGATTCATCGGCAGAATCATCGGAGGACACAGGCTCGGGGGGCTCTGCCCTAGGTCTCTTCTCTGGGGGCTGAGAGGCCCTGTCTGGGTGAGATTGAGATCCCCTAATTAATGAAATTAAATCTTCTGCCAGAGTAAGCATTTGTGAACTAGAAGAGGGCCTGGTTGTAGGGGGTTTAACAGGTACTGTTTTAGTAGTTTTGGCTGCTTTAGCCCTGGCAAAGGCCTTAATGGACATGGCTGCTGGAGGCCTAGCAGCACCACGTGCTGGGGTAGAGACATCCAAGGGAATGGTGTCTGATAAGTCAGTGGCAACCACCGTAGTGGATAAAATTTCTGAGGCCGATTCAAGAGAAGTAGCAGGGGCCTCAGTGGTAGTGATAGATTCAGCTGTACTTTGATCAGTTTTCGGTTTCAGCCGAGACACTCGCGTTTGCTTAACCATGGTTTCGGCGAAACCGCGGACCGAGTGTCGGTCTTTATCTTTCGTTTTTAGCAGTTTGGGTAGTCGGAGGATCCGGCATAATATACGAAAAATAAGACCCGAAAAACTGTTCAGAAAACTCCGACCCGGCGTGCCGTCGGTTGAATGAAGCACAGGCGAACAGGCTGCTACGTCGTGGGCTGGGCCTAAACAAGGCAGACAATAAGAGTGGTAATCTTTATGAGGTATTTGTTTCCCACAGGTTAAACAATTATTAACTTTTTCTGACATCGGCTGAGGCAAGAAAGAGTCCCCAATGGGTACTTAGCTTTAGAAGTCTTCAAGTAGTATTCGTAGAAGTAATCTCTGGATCCGACCGACCGGCACTTGCGAACAGCTTCTGCTTCGGGCCCCCACGCAAGAAAGACTGAGGAAAATGGCATCGGCTGATGCCTTTATACCAGACCAACAGAGATGACGTCGGGTGAAGTGCGACATCAGCGAAGCGGACCCGGACTTTGGAATCCGGCCGACTGAAGGGCTGCCTGACGACAGGACAACCCAGTTGTTATGACTGCAGATGCATCCATGAAGGACATCACCCTCAAAAGCCGATGCCTGCTCAGCGGCTCCAGACCCATCTGAGGGAATAGTTTCCGAATGTCCAATACCTTGAGCTTCCAGCGACCTAGGGGACTCCACGTGGGAGTCTGTAGCGGCCTGCAGGTCCAAAGTAGCAAGCGTCAGGGGCTGCGAAAGCGCCTCACTGAGAACCGGCGACTGGCAGAGGAAGCCTCGTTGTTTTTGGACCTCGGATACCTGTCCTTTTCTTTGCATTTCTTGTGAATTCCGGTAGTCTGAGTGCTATCCGACAGCATCGTGTAATTAAATCTTCTGCCAAAATAGTGAAAAACAAAATTGTACAACTGCTTAATAGTGCGTTGGTTAAATCTAGCACAAAACCTACAACTAGCAACGTTGTGGTCAGGACCTAGGCAAGGAATACAGTAAGAATGAAAGTCCTTATGAGGTATTTGCTTCCCACAAGAAATACAATTAACTTTTTCTGACATCGGTCTGGAGCAAGAAAAAAGTTTTCCCCAACGGGGTACTTAGCTTTTAATGAAGACTGCGGATCAGAAATTCGAACACGAAAATCTCAGGAGTCAGCTGACTGGCACTTGCGAACTGCTTGTTTCGGGCCCCGCGCAGCAAGAAAGACTGAAGAAAATGGCATCGGCTGCATCTTTTATACCCCTGGCGCACTGATGTCAGGGAAGAGGTGACAGCAACCGACGCCAGACCTAGACTTTGGAATTCAGGCCAACTGAGGGTAGCCTGCCAGCAGGATAACCCAAGTGTAATGACTGCAACAATGAAACACGAAGAACATTGAATGGTTCAGGCATTAAACAAGGCACAAAACCGACAGCAAAGTACATTGTGGTCTGGGCCTAAACAGGTGATGCAGTAAGAATGAAAATCTCTGAGGTATTTGCTTTCCACAGGCAAGACCATTGTTAACTTTTTCTGACATCGGTTAGAGCAAGAAAAAAGGATCCTCAACGGGGTACTTAGCTTTAGAAGACTTCAGGATTATTCAATCTGTAAAGGAAAATTCAGATAGCGGCCGACTGGCACTTGCGAACTGCTTCTGCTTCAGGCTCCTTGGCAAGAAAGACTGATGTAATGGTGTCGGCTGCCTGTTTTTATACCTCTGACAACCCGTCAGTCCTGGAGCGACAACATCCGAAGCAGAAATACTACGTCTCTGGTATTCCGGCCGACTGAGGGCTACCTGCAGGCAGCTAACCCAAGTGTGATGACTGCAACAGTGAAACACGAAGAACATCATGCACTGACTAAGCAAATACTGCCTTGCTTGGATAGAATACATTGCTTATCCACCTTAATTGCCTCCTGTATGGCAACAGACCTTACCTGTACTAAATAACAGTGTTAAATACTGAATTCACAAAAGCCTACTCCTGGAATGGCAGTCTTACCCAAACTTCTTGTCACTGAGTTTTAGGCCGTGACTGGCACCAGTTTTTATAGTTTGTATAAGGCCTTCTTGGAGAGTATATATGCCTTTGGGGGACTCTATGAACGTGTCTAGTTTGCAATCACCTGTGAACTTGGTCACCCAGAGGTCAGTAACAGTAGACTTCAGAGAAGAAGAAATCAAAAACGAGCTGCCTCAGCACCAAGCACTTGCTGACTCTGCTAGTGACCAATATATTTGCAGACTTCTTGGGACTTATCTGTAAGCCATCTGATTTGTCTAGTGGGTAATGTAGGACTTTAAATCTAACATTGTAAGCATGTCTACAATGCTGGAGTGGGGCATAATCTAGAATGCCTTGGCATGTCAAGGTAGGCCATATGCACCTTATGTCCTCATCCACTGCTTTGATAACTTTCTTACAGCCCACCAGGTTAAGTAGGCTTGACCTGCCCTTGACTAAATCAAACTGGGTTAGATTCAGTGTCTGAAGGTTTTCAATGTCATTTATCATATCCACGGTAATTCTTTCTATGGCTTTACATACAGACTTACAAGTCTGACTAGTCTCGTAATTACCCTGGTTGGTAAACGTCCTGCCCTTGTGCAGAGGGATAACAGCTGCAGTCCTACATTCATATATCAAAGTTTGTTTGGAGGATATGGTTAAATAATCATTCTAGTGGGTCTTTCAGGTCATGTTTTTTGCTACCTAGGATGAATCCAAGGATATTATTTTGACCCATCGATGCAGTGTTTTTGGCCATTTAGAAATCACTGAGAACATATTCCCCAACGATAGTTACAGATGGCGTTACTTCTTGAGAGGTGTCATGGGAAGAGCACAAGATAAAGTTGGAGCGGACTTTACTGGCCAGTAGATTGGCTACACCCTCTGGCTCAGTACAGGTAGCTTAATTTACAATTTGTTTATCATACTGTTGTGTATTTCCTTTGCGGTTGCTGACATAGCTAAATAATGCCTTGTGATCATCCGTAGGCTAGGAGGATACTTTAAGTTCACTAAATGTTGCCAGAGTGTCACTTAATAGTGAGTCGTTTGCCCTGGAGTAATTTCTGAAAGTTCCAGATCTGGTTAGTGTTCCAGATTTTATTTTAATGGAGACCGCTTCATGTAAGGATGTTACACTGTATGCGCGCGCGCAGGGGAGGGTTGCAACCCTCAACCATGTTCATGATGGCTAGGTCAATTATCTTTGCACCCCTAATGGACATACAGATTAGCTGGAATGATTGGGCCTGTGAGTTTGGGGTTGTGTAGGATTCCCAGTTTAATGTGGTGTAGTTGAAGTTCTTCGTGAATATGATATTGGTTGACTGGAAAGTTACTCTTGTACATTTAATTACCTCACTGCTTATACACATACAAGCTGGCTCACCAATCCTGGGTACAAGGAGGCAGCTTGGCTCACTGTTTTGGCTGCTTGGTTTGGAGGTTGTGTACACAAACTTATTGGTAACCTTACCACAGACACCATTACCACAAACACCATTACCACAACTGCAGAAATGGCAAAGTCCCTTACAACTAAGTCCTACTGCACCCCCACCCCCAGCAAAAGATATAGATCCAGAGCAATGAACACCACTGTTACAGCCATACTGCACCCCCCCCCAAAAAAAAATATACAGACCATGACCTGACACTGCAATACATTATCTCCTTTGCCCCATCACACTGATTGCCTTTTTCTTATAGTACAAGGGCAGAGTAGCTGTTAGACTTTGCTTACAAGGCAGTTTGGGACACGCCTCAATCTCATATTATGGCAGCCAGTCTCACAGATGTCCATTCACACAGGCACTGGCATTCACACCAAGCATCCATGCCACATCACAATAGGTAGATCACTATTCTATTGGGACTAACCTGTTCAATAAAAACTAAATAACTGAACACATTATCCCTCTGTCCTTTCCATGTCTCTGCTGCTCTCAAAGAATTACCGAAGGTTTACCCAGTTTATAAACTAATGTAAATATTACACCACTACACTCAGTTTACTAGAATGCACATATACAGTCTAATCTGAACTACTTGTGTTACTGCTTACATATCTGTCTTTTTTCGATTATGAAACGTTTTGAATTTCATCCAGGCTCATGCTGAACTTGGTTAGTGCTGATCAGTGTACTACCACAGTAAAATTACACACACACAATGTGTGTGTATTATATACAGATAAGGCCTATAATAAATCAAGCTCTACCCACAATTGCAAACAGATAAAAATTTGCATACAAAACGCTAAACAAGGTACCATACAAGAAACAGTTACCTCAATATTACATTACAGTGAAAAATAATCTGCAAAATAAAATGTACAAAGTTTTAAATACACCTAAATTAGACCAATAACAAAAAAAGTACAGTTGTGTACACTTACCATAAATGTAGATGTTCGAGCGTATTCACTGTTGCAGTCATTACATTTGGGTAATCTGCTGGCAGGTTGCCCCCAGTCGGCCTGCTTAAAGTCTTGGGTCCTGTGTCGGTTGCTGTCCCTTCTTCCATGACGTCAGGTCATCAGGGGGTATAAAACATGCATCCAACGCCATTACATCAGTTTTTCTTGCCCCAGATGTCAGGTGCCCCCACTAATGGGGAGCAAATAAAATTAAACACACAAAAATATACCTCCAACCAAAAGCAAATACACCAAAAAGGCTTTTAAGCATAGTAAAAGAAAGAGGTATAGCCAGAGAAAATTAGGGGGCTGGAGGGAGGGTAACCAGGACTGCAACAGTGATTACACTCAAACATCTACATTTATGTAAGTGTACATAACTGTACTATGTTCTTTGTGTTTCACTATGGTTGGGAGGAGTTTATACAGCATTAGGGCCAGCTATAAGGCCCTGCAAGACAGCAGTGGCAAAGCCAGCTCTGGATTTAGAGAAAATTGGTAAATGATAATGCTTGGTGACAGTATGTACAGAACTCCAGGTAGCAGCTTCTAGAATATCCCTAGTAGGAACACCTCTGAGAAAGGCTGTAGAAGTAAATGCAGCCCTGGTGGAGTGAGATCTGATCCCCTGGGGGATGGGTTTTCCATGGTGCTTATAGCAGAAATTAATGCAATGGCTTATCCATTTAGAAATGGTTTGTTTTGAAATAGCCTTCCCCTCTGCTCCTGCAGCAAATGCTACCAGCAATTGTTCAGATTTTCTTCAAGATTTAGTCCTGTCCAAGTAGAATCTAAGTTGTCTGTGCACATCCAAGGAATGCAGAATCTGTTCCCCTTTGTTCTGTGGATTGGGAAAGGTGGTTGGCAAATGAATGGACTGATTAAGAGCCACACTGAAAACCACCTTGGGCATGAAGGATGGATTGGTCCTCAGAGATACCTTGTCCACATGAAAGATGACGAAAGGCTCCACTGCCATAAGGGCCTGTAATTCAGATATTCTTCTAGTTTAGGTGATTGCTAAAAGGAAGACTGTTTTCCAAGAAAGAAAGTTTAAGTCTGCAGTAGCAGCTGGCTCGAAAGGAGGTAGAGTGAGCTTCTCCAAAATAAAGTTAAGGTCCCAAGCAGGGGTAGGAGCTCTCCTGGGTGGTCTCAAGTTCTTTGCCCCTCTGAGATGCTGCTTGAGCAGGGATGAGAGAAGAGGGGTGGTTCTGTGTTACAGTGAGCTGAAATAGCTGAAGCATGGATTTTAATAGAGGAAAAAAACAGGCCCTTGTGAAGCATCTCAGTTAAATATTCATCCAAGGAAAGCAGAATCTGTTCCCCTTTGTTCTGTGGTAAACTGGGCGCTGCTTTGCTCATCCCTAAAGATTGGTTCCAGGCACAGAATCTTTTCCATTTGTCAGCATAAGATTTTCTAGTACTAGGCCTTCTCGCCTCCACGATGACATCCATCACAGGTTTGCTGAGGGATAAGGGTGAATTTAAGTGATTAGCCAGGCTGCAAGGTTCACTGTTGGAAGCTGAGGGTGGAGAATTTGGCTCTCCTGCTGAGACAACAAGGAAGTGGTCTGAGGCAGGTGCCATGGAGATATTTGTGACACTGCGCAGGAGTGGGTACTAGTGTTGGCATGGCCAATCTGGAGCAATCAAAATCATTCTTGTTTTGTCCTGTTTGACTTTTAGCAGAACTTTGGAAAGCAGAGGCAGAGGGGGAAAGGCTTAGACTGATAGGTTTTTCCAGCTGAAGGACAGAACATCCATTTTCCAGGCTTCTTTGTGGGGAGTCCTTGTGTAAAACTTGTCCAACTGGTAGTTCTGGGGGAGGCAAATACAGCCATGTCTGGGCACCCCCATTTGCTTGTCAACATGTTGAAAAAACGTGTTTCCATTTTACACTTGTGTGGGTCCATGGGATTTCTGCTTAGCTCGTCTGCCAATGTATTCAATTTTCCTGGCAGGAATTGAGCTTGTAGGTGCACTTGGTAGCTCAAGGCTGTGTTCCACTATGCCATGGCTAGTCTGCAGAGGGGGTAAGAATGTGTACCCCCCTGCTTGATTATGTACCACATAACTGTGGTGTTGTCCGTTTTTACCATTAGTTGTCCTGGAAGAATGTAGTCCTTGAAGGCTGTCAGAGCATTCTGTACAGCTAACATTTCTTTTTGATTGATATGTAGGTGCATCTGATTGGGTTCCATTTGCCCTGAATGCACTTCCCTGCCATAGTCTGACATCTGTAGTTAGGGTATGGGCAGCAGGGGGTAGTGTGAATGGTAGTCCCTTGTTTTAGTGGAAGGCTTCTGCCCACCATAGGAATTACAGGCGTAGGCAAGGTATGATAGGAATCATTGTTTCCACGCTGTGACAATGTTGACTCCATAAACTTTTCAAGTACCACTGTAGTTTCCTCATATGCAGTCTTGCATATGGAATTAGAAGAATGCAGGAGGCCATTCGTCTTACAGGTAGCAGGGTTTTTGTGGCCGCTTGTTTAAAGTAAGTTACCAAATGAATTTGCTTCTCTGGCATGAGGAAAGCCATCTGGGCAGTTGTATTCAAGCTTGCACCCAGGAATGTAATCTGTTGAAAGGGTACCAGTTGTGATTTATTTTCATTGATGGTGCACCCCAGACAAGTTGGAACCCTTTTTACAAACGCCAGATGATATAGAAGTATGCTCTGGTTTTCTGCCTCAATTAGACAAATCATCCAGGTATGGATATATTTGAATATTTCTTTGCCTGCAAAATGCAATAACTGGAGCCAGGCACTTTGTGAATACCCTGGGCGCAGTAGAAAAGCCAAAGGGCAGTGCAGAGAACTGATGATGCAAGTAGCCTGCTTTGAAGCGTAGGTATCTTCTGCAAGATTCCCTGATTGGGATGTGCAGGTATGCTTCTTTTAAATCTAGAGTTGCCAACCAAGCATCTTTGCCTAGCATAGGAAGTAACTGGTGAAGAGTCAGCATCTTGAATTTTGGAATGTCCAGAAAGGTGTTTAGAGTAGACAGGTTCAGAATTGGACACCGTGATTTGTCTTTTCTGGGAACCAGAAAAAGCCTGGAATAGAAACCTTGTCCCTTTTCCTCTTCTGGTACTGGTTGAACAGCCCCCATGCTTAAGAGGGAAAGTACTTGCTTTTGAGCCTCTGCCCACTGATTTGGGGGCAGGTCTGGCCACCCGTTTGGTGTTGGCAACGTGTGGAAATTAAATTTGTATTCCTGGGACACTACATTTAAAATCCATTTGTCCTGGGTTAGAAGTTCCCATTTCTTTGCATGAAGGGCAATCTTTCCCCTCAAAGGGGCGGCTAAAAGGTAAGTGCTTGGTAATTTTAAAAGGAAGTCATTGAGACTGTTAATCATAGGGGGGGTGTCTTATTTCCAGATTTGGAAGTGGAGGCCCCCCATTGCTTAGTTCTGAGAGTCCCCTGGGACTGAAACCTGGTGCTTTTGGTGTGTCTGGGTTTGGTTTGAGAGGATCTGGAAGGAGCTGGAAAAGACCAATTCTTAGTAGGCCAGTGCCTACTAAATCTTGGAGCTTGCACTTGTAAGAAATCTTTAACAGTTTGCATAGATGTACCTTTATCTTCCATCTTTTTTAGAACTTCTTCAGCCTTATTGCCAAACAGACTGTCCTGATTTAAAGGGGCATCCAACAATTTTGCTTTAACATGATCAGGCAAAGATTGCTCCTTAAGCCAAGCATGTCTTCTAAGCACAGACTCAGTAACAGCAGCCTTGCAGGAGGTCTCTAAAGAATCAAAACCACATTGCAAAGTACGTTTTCCAACTTATTCAGCTGAATGCAATACGTCCTGTAAATCTTTATTTTCCACACAGTCAGGAATCAACATAATTTTCTGTTTAAGTAGTCCAATAATATGCTGTTGATATTTTAACATATGAAATTGGCAGTTTAAAGCCCTGATTGCCAAGGTTGCAGAAGTATAAACATTTTTACCCCATCTATCCAGCACCCTGGAATCTCTATCAGAAGGGGTACAATTTTTAGCAGTAGAAGCCTTAATGCCTTTGGGCCCCTGAGAAATGGTTTCTGGATCTGCAATAGGATTTTTGAAAAGGAACTTGTGGACTCAGGAACCCTGTAGTACCTGTCAGATTTACTAGGAACTGGAGGCAGGGAATCAGGGGCCATACTGGATTCCGAAAACACAACAATGTCTAGTACAGGAGGTATAGCCAAGGGCCTATGCTGAGGTAGGAAAAGGAAATCCCTAAGCCTCTTTTTAAATCAGAAAATTCCTGACTTTCCCAGTGGAAATGCTGCCTTAAGGTATGTAAAGTTTCCCCAAAAGAAAAATCCTAAGGAGGGGAAGCAGTGGGAATGGAATCCTCTATCAGAATCCAAGTAGGCATGGACAAATCCAGGTCATTAGAAGAGTCAGAAGAAACAGAAAACTGATCAGAAGATTCATAATCAAGCTCAGCCCTAGGCCTCTGGGGGGGGGGGGAATGACTACCCCTGATTAGAGTAATTAGATCTTCAGACATTTTGATCATTTGTTTTTTAGGCATAGGGGCCTGAACATGTGGTCTGGGCATTGTTTTTTTAGACACAGATTGAGATTTAGGCCCTGGTAATGAAGGTGGAGTTGATTTAATATGCAAGTCTGTAGGCCTGAATATACCCTCAGAAGCCAGTGCCTGCACAGCAGCTCCAGACCCATCCAAGGTAGAGACATCCGCAGGTTCCATAGGTGAAGCCTATCGCGGCATACCGGACTCAGAATGGGCCTCAGTAGAGGCCTGCGAATCAGAAGTAGCGGGTATCAGGGGCTGCGAATGCGCCTCACTGAGTACCGGCGAACTGGCGACTGGCTTAGAAGTGTCGTTGGCAGTTTTCGACCTCGGCGGCCTGTCTCTGTCTTTATCTTTGTGTTTGTTCGGAATCCCGGTAGTCGGATGGCTAACCGATGACATTTCTGGATAATTAAACAGAGAACCGAAATATTTAGAGGCAAAAATGTACAGATGACGGACAGTGCGCTGAATAAATAACGCACAAAACCGACAGCAAGGTATGTCGTGGTCAGGGCCTAGGCAAGGAATACAGTACGAATGAAAATATTTGTGAGGTATTTGCTTTCCACAAGTAATGCAATTATTAACTTTTATTGACATCGGTAAGGAGCAAGAAAAAATTTCCCCAACGGGGTACTTAGCTTTAAGTTGAAGACTTCGGTTCTGAAACTCGAACACGAAAATTTCAGGAGTCGGCCGACCGGTACTTGCGAACTGCTTCTGCTTTGGGCACCACACAGCAAGAAAGACTGATGTAATGGCGTTGGATGCATGTTTTATACCCCTGACGACCTGACGTCATGGAAGAAGGGACAGCAACCGACGTAGGACTCAAGACTTTGTTAATCACGCTGACTGAGGGCAACCTGCCAGCAGATTACCCAAATGTAATGAATGCAACAGTGAAACACGAAGAACATCTGTAACAGGCACTAGGTTATGCAAATACTGCAGCAGTGTTTCAATTCATAACCCAACCATCAGGTAAATGGTCATAGCAAGTGATTAGCACACTCTGAGTTACACTACAAACACACACAATGGGTCCTGACTGTGCTAATGGAGGTACAAACAAAGAGAAAGCATTTGCATGCATATACAAAATTAACAAAGCACAGCAGAAATCAAAAGCCTAGCTAGTTAGAATCATTGATGAGGAATGCAGTTATGCTATCACTGTTGTTTTCTGCGCTGTAAAAAGAGCTTGCAGACTTATTTTGATTTATTACACATTATTTTATCTCCATGTGCACTGTATACTCAAAGTCTAAGAAAGAAATAATGCCTCTGGCCCACCAACCAACACGCTACCAGTCACCACACTGAAATGCTCAACGGTATCAATGTTGCATTATGTGCAACCCAAATCATAACTAGAAACACTGCTTTAGAAGTATGAAGAATCTTTAATAACATTTTCTTATTAAACAAAGTAAGAAAGGCAGCATAAACTCTGCAGCAACACAAAGACCTTACTTAACAAAAAGCCAGTAAAGTGAATGCGAAATGGTGACTTAGGCAAAGGGTTTAATGACACTTAACCCCATGCTTCCCACTGCTCCTCTCAGATACAAATACCATCACAACCGCCACATAAAATCCAGACAATTTTCTTAACCTTTTCTGACATTGTGTATTAAACATTTACATACACATAATAAATAGCAATATGTGGAACGGACTTATAAAGAAGAATGAAAAAGTGAAGTGACAGGAATCAGAAACAAAACAGTAAAAGGGGATGGGGGGCACTGCAGACAGTTACAATGCTTAAAAAATAAATATGAGAAGCTGCATTAACAATGATTTACTGGTTTAAGAAAATTACTGTAGACATGGATAAATCCTTCAGCTGCAAAAGACAAATAACATGTAGGAAATGCAAACAGTACAGTAAGAGGTAAATGGCCCAATACCATACACCTCAAACATCCCTGATTTTGCAGAATGCTCATGATTTTTCTTACTTCTGACCTGCCCCTCAACTTCTCAGGTAATCAATGGTGATTACTGTTGAGTCAATAATGTGATAGTTAACACTTGCATTACTATTGTTTGGAAAATGCAACTTGATGCAAAAAAGTCTTATTTTAAGTGAATCACAGTGCTATACAAAAACAATGCGTCACAAAGACCTTAAAATAAAACAAAGAATTTTGCCTTGGCAGGAATCCTTGAAAAATGAAGTTGGAATGTTTGCCTAGCACTGTTAAAAATTAGTAGGAAGTAAGGATTAAAATTTGATGACAAAAACAAGCCATGGTATAACAAAAATAACTGTCCTACTTTAAGCAGGTGGATAGTACAAGGTAACAGTACATGAACTTTGTCTCCTGTTATCAGCTATCAATCACAGCAGCAAACAGCTTAAATCACCTTTGTCACTGACAAAAACAACTGGGGGAGGATGAGTGTAGGGGAAGGGGAGATGAGTTCAAGGACTACAGCCTCTGTGTGAATTATTGCATACACTGTTGGAAACTCCTGGTGTTCTGGCTGGTGTGATTCTCAAACAAACTGGAAATACATAGCTGATTGATAAGTATATTTCTTGGCATTTTAACCTTTCAGAGTTCTGCATTGTCTTGATTTTGCCTGACTGAATTTTATATATTTTCTGGAATTGTTTTATGTTTCGCATCTGTCCCCTCCCTCCTACCCTATTCTTGTAGTGCTATAGTTGGTGACTTTGCAGTTGCCCAGCCCCACTGTAAATTTGATTTGGGACACCCCTCCCAGTCTGGTCTTCACTCTACTTAAAACCGAGAGAACATTTGAGAAAGCCAACCCACTCAGGTTCTTAAACTTGAATTTTTTTCTGCTCCTCCTTCCTCTCTCCTTGCACTTTACTAAAAAAAAAATGTACTTTATTTTTCTTTTGCCTCTTCTTAAAAAGTACTCAATTGTATTTATTCTGCTGCATTTATTACTGCTGATTAAACTGTAACCATCATTCTAAGCCTTTCGGTTTAAGCACTTGGGCTTCAGACCAGTTTTACATTAAGATTTGTGGTCTGCACTGTTGTGGCAGGACAGGTAGCTTACATCCTTCTAAACTGGGAATTGCTGATTGAAGGCTCAGTCTCTGTTATTCTAAAAATGTATTAGTTCTGGTTTAAGCACTTGGGCTTCAGGACGGTTATTTTACATTAAGAAGGTTTGTGGTCTGCAATCTTGTGGGAGGAGAGGTTAGATTCTGCCCTTCTGAGCTGGGAATTTCTGGTTAAAGGATTACTGTGCTGCTTATTTGAACTGTTTCTTTCTGAAATTGGTGTGCCTTACCTGCTGTAGCATAGACTAGATTCAGGCATGCTGAATCTAGCTTTGTTTGTATAACTTGAGCACTAATCCAGGCCATCTTTTTTTTTGGAGAAGGCTCCCCTGCACCCTAGTGGCAGGAGTGTGCAGTTAGAACTTGTCTGATTGAAGACTGCTGGAACAGGGCTCAGTTTTGAATTTTTTTGTTGGTTAACTGGGTAATTTGTTTAAATCAGTTTGCTCGTTTTCTATTGTTATATAAAAAATGCACGTTATTCATCTGCGTTCACTGTGTGTGTGTTTCTTCCTACTTCATTGCATTTATTCTGCTGCATTTATTACTGCTTGTTAGTAGCCTGATTAAACTGTAACTGTTATTCTATGCCTTTGGTTGAAGCACTTGGGCTTCAGACCAGTTGTTTTAAATTAAGGTGGTCTGCAATGTTGTGGGAGGACAGGTAGCTTACATCCTTCAAAGTTGCGAGTTGCTGACTGAAAGCTTAGTGTTTGTTATTCTAAGTGTATTAGTCCTGGTTTAAGCACTTGGGCTTTGGGCCAGTTATTTTACATTAAGAAGGTGTGGTCTGCACTCTTGTGGGAGGACAGGGTAGATTCTGTCCTTCTGAGCTGGGAGTTTCTGGTTAAAGGCTTACTGTGCCTGCTTTTTCAAACTGTTTCTTTCTGAAATTGGTATGCCTTGTTTGCTGTAGCATGGACTAAATTCAGACCTGCTGAATTTAGCTTTGTTTGTACAACTTGAGCACTAATCCAGACCATCTTTTTTGGAGAAGGTTCCCCTGCACCCTAGTGGCAGGAGTGTGCAGTTAGAACTTGTCTGATCAAAGACTGCTGGAACGGGGCTTAGTCTTTAGCTTTTTATTGGTTAATTTGTTTAAATCAGCTTGCTCATTTGCTACTGTTATATTAAAAAAATACACTTTATGCATCGCCGCTTAGCTAGGGTTAAGCTATTCCGGCGCCATAAAGTCTGCTCTTCAAATTTTCTCTTAGAACAAGCCAGGTTTTTAGTCTTAGCACTCAAATCTGTTTGAGCTCAGCACTTGTTCAGAACTCATTGTAAGCACTAAATAAGCTACAAATTACTACAGCACTCAACTTTCCTCACTTGTCTAGAGGAAAGCAGTTTTTAGTACTTAATAAGCACCTATCCAGGCATGTCTAAGGGTCAGCTCCTGGTGTTTTCTCCTGTCTACCTGATGAATCTGGGCATCTTGGGGCAATGCAGCAATTGCCTCATGTACACAGACAACCCTCTCCTCCTATCACCAAACACTACACTTGAGAGATGCACTTATATAGCCAAACTGGAAGCAAAGTTCTCTTCACCCAAGACTGGACTAGATCATCAAGACAAGGTAAACACTTGCACCACACCACACATCATATAGTCCCACAAAACCTACACCACCAAAACACACGCACAGCAAGATAAAACACACACCTACATTTGCGGAGGCTCTCAATAAAAATCTGCTCAAGCAACAGAGACCTCCAAAGCAGAAACGCATGTAACCTCCACCCCCCCAACACAACCCAAATGACACACAGCCCACACAAACTCAGTGTGCCACTCAACCACAGCCCACAAGGCATAACAAGGTACCCAGCACTCTAGTCATAGGGACTATAGTCAGGCACACTGATGTTCCACTCACTAGTCTAAACAAGGAGAAAATTACCGTCAAGCTGATTGTCTGGTTCCAGGATCTGCCACATAACACATGCACTCAGGTCACTCCACAACAAGAACAAATATGACTCTGTCATTGTCCATGTTGGTGTGAATGACCTGTGACGTACTTCCCTGGACTACAAGAAAAGAAACATGGAGGAGCTCCCCAATCTTGTAGCCCAGACAGGTATGACCCTAGCCCTGAATAGCATCCTGCCATCTCCCAGAATAATACCACAGTACAAGGACAAAATGACTTGACTTCAACAATTGGCTAAGCTTCTGGTGTCATTCTAAGGGGATCCAGTATCTGTCTGCCTGGGATGACATGATCGACAGACCACGATGCTTTGCCAGAGATGACCTGCACTTGTCGCCCTTGGGATTCCAGTTACTGGCTAAGGCTCTTGCCACCCCTATAGTGCCTTTTTTAGGCAAGGTTCAAATGACAAATTCACCACCGTAACAGGTACAAGCAAGCAAAATCTGAGGGTAATGCTACTCAGTTCTAGAAGTCTAAACCTCAAAATGCATTCACTCGAGGCACTCCTTAAAATGGAGAACACTGACATCTGTGCAGTGACAGAGACCTGGTTCAAGGCTCCAGAGAGCACCCCTGCATTACCAGGCTATAATTCATACCACACCTTTCAGCCACCTAACCTGGACCGAAACACTAAAGGTGGAGGCTTGTCCACATTCATTAAGGATATCCACACCTCCAGGCTAGTTGCCAAGCATAATGCATCCAAAATTATCCAAGAACAATTAACGCTGGGCAAGATCACAATCCAAATTGTAACTTACTACAGATCCCCCATCATGCCCCAGGATTCCTACTCCTCATTTCTTGATACACTGGAAAATATTAGGGTACAACCCAACACCCTAATAATGGGTGATTTCAACTTCCCCAACATTAACTGGGAAAATTACTCATGTACCAACTCTTTTGCTCAACGTTTTTTGGAATTCATAAATTCCAACGCCTTGGATAAACTTATCCACACCCCCACCAGGGGCAGCAATATCCTAGACCTGGTCATTACCAACATAGCCGACCGGTGTTCCACACCATAAATCAATTCCTCATTGGTCAGATCAGACCACAAGCTAATCAGCCTAGACATCCACATCCCGCCCCCCATTAGGGAAACCACCGCAAAAAATTTCTCCAAAGCCAACTTCACGCTTCTTAAGACAGAAGTGGCAAACTTCACGACACCCATGCAGATGGAAAATAGAGAAACGACTGCTGAATCCTACACAAATGCACTTTATAAGTACTTACACGAATGCATGGACTGTGCTATCCCCTAACAGAACCAAGATGCTATCCTCCAAAAAAAGGAAGCCAATCTGGTGGTCCCCTGCCATAAACAAACTCTACAAAGAAGAAAAACTGTTGCAAAAAAGAGTAAAATCCCATGACTGGAAGAACTCCCTGGTCAGCCTCAGTAAGATGCTGAGATCCTTCAAAATCTTCCAAAGCTAGCTATGAAAAAATCACCACTGATTCTAAAGACAACCACAAAGCATTCTATAGCTATGTCAAGAATCTCACTGGCAACACTCAAATCTTCTCTGAATTACAGCACAATGGCAGTAAATATACAGAACCAACTGATATTGCCAACATCCTGGCAGATAGGTTCAGTGCTAACTTTACCCCCCCACCACCCCCTAAAGTGCCCAATCTCATACCAGAAGAATGCACAGTTTTTGTAATCACATCTTCCCGGGTAAAAACGACACCCTCCAAAATCAAGAACACAGCATCCATGGGACCTGACAACATCCCAGGCTGCGTGCTACATGAACTACAGAATGAACTGGCACCCCACCTAAGCACCATGTTCAATCATAGCCTCACATCAGGCTTTGTGCCCACAGAATTGTGCACAGCGACGATTACCCCCACTACACAAAGGGGGAGCCACCATAAACCCCAGGAACTACCGCTCCATTAGCTTAACGAGTCTGGTCTGCAAGGCCATGGAACTTATAAGCAAAGATAGTGGTAATCTCCAAACTCTGGACCCCACCCAGTTCGGGTTTGTAAAAGGCAGATCATGTCTCCTAAACCTGATTGACTTCTTTGCAGCAGTCACCTAAGCCGTACACGAGGATAAGGTGGCTCACATAGCCTGTCTAGAGCTCACCAAGGCTTCTGACATACCCCATTCTTGAATTACAGATAAGTTCACTAAACTAGGCATAAATCCTTATGTCACAAGATGGGCAGCCAACTGGCTCACTAACAGAACCCACACTGTGAAAGTAGCAGACTCCAAATCTGACTTCAGACCAGTGACAAGTGGAGTACCACAGGGTTCAGTCCTGGGTCCTCTCCTGTTTGGTATCTACTTTTCTGAAGTACAGGCTAACACAGAAGGTCTTTGGCTAACAAAGTTCGCAGATGATTGCAAACTAGGAGCTATAATTGAAACTCCTAACAAAGCGGACATCCTACAAAAAGGCCTTCACTGAGACAGATGCCTTGTGTCAAAGCCGTGGCCTCGAGCTCAATGCCAAAAAGTGCATTGTCATCCCCTTTGGTAAAATCTCTGTACCCATGAGCTACTACATAGGTGGTAGTCTACTTAACACAAAGTGTGATAAGAGACCTTGGGACACAGGTGGACAGTAGTGTCTCCTTTGATAATCACATCACCACAGTAGTCAGGAAATCTTACGTGGCACACCTCATCACAGAAAAGTACAGTTTTGTACCTACCATAAATGTAGATGTTCGAAGATCCACATTGCTGCAGTCCTTACACTTGGGGTAGTCCGCTGTCCTCGGTCGGCCCGAATATCAACGTATAAGGCTGACGTCGGTCAAGGCGCATTTGACTGACATCAGGACGTCAGGGTACAAATGCGCATGACCGACGTCATATCCTCAGTCTTTTCTTGCCCCAGATGTCAGAAGACCCTAAAAATAAAGGTCAAAACCAAAAGACAGCAAACAAACAACCAAGCACCCTTGCCCTAAATATATATACAAAATATACACTATAAACACAATATTTACAACTCAACCCACACAACCACCTCTAACTACAGAGGGGAAGGAGGGAGACTGCAGCAATGTGGATCTTCGAACATCTACATTTATGGTAGGTACAAAACTGTACTATGTTCTTCATCTCACATTGCTGCAGTCCTTACACTTGGGTAGAATCCCAAAGCAGAGGTAAGGGAGGATGGCCAAACTATAAGGAAGCAGGAGCTGCCCAAATGCCCTGCAAAACAGCAGTGGCAAAACCAGCCCTAGATTTAGAGTAAAGTGGTAGGTGATAATGCCTAGAGAAAGTATGCACTGAACTCCAAGTAGCTGCCTCCAAAATATCCTTGGTTGCCACCCCCCTCAAAAAGCTGTCGAAGTGGCAGTAGCCCTAGTGGAATGAGGCCTAATCCCAGCTGGAATCTCCTTGCCATGATGGGAATAACAGAAAGCAATGCAAAACCCAATCCACTTAGAAATAGTTTGTTTTGACACAGGCTTGCCCTGAGAACTCAAAGCAAAAGAAACAAATAACTGCTGAGACTGCCTGAACCCTTTAGTTCTGTCCAAATAATATCACAACTGCCTGTGTACATCTAAAGTGTGCAACATCTTTTCCCCTTTATTTTGGGGATTTGCATAAAAAGTAGGCAAATGAATAGTTTGGTTTAGAGCCACACTAGAAACCACTTTAGGCATAAAGGAAGGATTAGTACGTAAAGATACCCTATCCTTATGGAAAATTAAGAAAGGCTCAACCGCCATAAGGGCCTGCAATTCAGAAACCCTTCTTGCAGAGGTAATGGCCAACAAAAGCAGTCTTCCATGATAAATATTTCAACTCAGAAGTAGCTGCAGGCTCAAAAGGTTGTAGAGTGAGTTTCTCCAACACAAAATTGAGATCCCAAGCAGGAGTAGGAGCTCTTCGTGGGGGTCTTATATTCTTTGCCCCTCTAAGAAATTGCTTGAACAAAGGATGAGAAAACAATGGTGGGTCACAATCATAGTGAGCCGAAATTGCTGCAGCATGAACCTTAATAGAAGAGAAGGACAAACCTTTGTCCAGTAACTCAGTAAGATATTGAAGAGCCACACTTAAATTAGGCTCAGAAACATCAAAATATTTTGCTGCACTCCAAAATAAAAATCTCTTCCATTTATCTGCGTACACTTTCCTTGTACTAGGCCTTCTAGCTTCCAAAATAACATTCAAAACTTGCTGAGGAAGTGGAGGCCCACTATGGTTCAAAACAGAATATGCCAGGCTGTTAGGTGCAGAGTGTGAAGCTTGACATTGAGCAAATGACTGTCCTCCTGAGACAACAGGTGTGGAATCGAAGGCAAAGGCCATGGAGGCTTCCGTACCAGGCTTCTCAGTAATGGGTACCAATGCTGTCGAGGCCAATCTGGAGCTATCAAAATCATCCTTGGCTTGTCTTGTCTGGCCTTTAGTAGTACCTTTGGGAGGAGAGGCAGAGGCGGAAAGGCATACACATGAAGATTGCTCCAATTGAAGGAAAGAGCATCCACTTTCCAAGCTGTGGGATGAAACCTTTTTGTGCAAAACTTTGGCAGCTGGTGGTTTAGTGGAGAAGCGAACAGATCTATGTCTGGAGTTCCCCATGACACTGTCAATTTCTGAAATACTAGAGGATCCAATTTCCACTCGTGGGGATCCATAATTCGTCTGCTCAACACATCTGCTAAGGAGTTCTGTGCTCCCAGCAGAAACCTTGCCTGAAGATTGAGCTGTAAACTGAGAGCAGTCTCCCACAAAATCATTGCTTGCCTGCATAGAGGATAAGAATGTGTTCCCCCTTGCTTGTTGATGTACCACATGACAGTTGTGTTGTCTGTTAGAATCAACACCTGCCCTGGAAGAAGTAAATCCTTGAAAGCTATTAATGCAAACTGGACTGCTAACATCTCCTTCAAGTTGATATGTAGATGTTGTAGTCTGGCAGGCCACTTGTCTTGTATCCACTTTCCATTTAGATGAGCTCCCCAAGCTTTGTCTGAGGCATCTGTCGTTAAAATCTGACTCGCCTCTGGCCGGGTCACAGAGAGTCCCTTGTTTAGGTGACATTCCTGAGCCCACCACAAAAATTCCTTTTGAATGCAAGGTATTATTGAATGACAGTGTCCAGATCCTGGCAGTGCTGTGTCCATACATTTTTGAGATACCATTGTAGCTTCCTCATATGCAGTTTGGCATTGGGAAGCACCAGAATACAAGATGCCATGAACCCTAAGGCTTGAAGGACTGTCCTTGCAGTCAGCCCGGACTGATGAGAAAGTTGATGGAAGTAAAGGGAAAGATTCTTTTGTTTGTACGGGGTCAAACAGACCATCTGGCATGCTGTATTATGTCTTACACCCAGAAAGCACATGTCCTGAGAGGGTACTAGACTGGACTTTTTTCGTTCACAGAATACCCCAGGCATCTTAGCACTGCTATCACATAATCCAAATGATGAAGCTCATCCCTTCCTTGAGCCAGAATCAGGCAATCGTCCAAATAAGGATAGATCTGTATTCCTTTTAACCTGAAGAAAGCTATCACTGGAGCCAGAACTTTGTGAACACTCTGGGCAGTAGATAAGCCAAAGGGCAATGCAGAGAACTGATAGTGAGAAGTCCCAGCTCGAAAACGCAGATACTTCCTGCAACTTAGTCTGATAGGAACATGAAGGTAAGCCTCCTTGAGGTCCAAAGTTACCATCCAATGATCTTTGCCCAGCAGAGGTAAAAGCTGCTGTAACGTCAACATTTTGAACTTGGGAATGTCCAGATAAGTGTTGAGGATAGATAAATCCAAAATTGGTCTCCACGTGTTCCCCTTCTTTGGTACTAGGAACAGGCGAGAATAAAATCCTAGGCCCACTTCTGACATAGGGACCGGCTGGATGGCCCCTATTTGGAGTAACAGAGAAATTTGCTTGTAAGCCTCTATTCTTTGTTGAGGAGGAACGTCTGGCATGCCTTTGAAAGGAGGCAAGGTATGGAAATAAAACCTGTAACCGTGGTGTATGATATCCAATACCCATCTGTCTTGGGTAATTAAACTCCAATTTTCTTTGAAAAGTGCCAACCTTCCTCCCAAAGGTGCTGCCAGACGAGAAGGCTCTGGCAGCTGAAAAGGTAGGTCATTGGGTCTGCTTACGAAAGGACTGACCCCTGCCCTCACCCGAAGACTGTGCAGGAGAACTCCCTGTTCTAGGCCTGAAAGAGCCCTGAACTCTGCCCCTACCTCGTCTAGATCTACCCCTAGACTGGGAATCATAAGAAGGATACGTCCACCCCTTAGTAGGCCAATTTCTACTAAACTTTGGAGGCTGAACCTGCAAAATCTTTAACAGTCTGCATAGACTTAGCCTTGTCTTCCATTTTCTTTAAAACTGCCTCAACAGGAGAACCAAACAACACGTCAGATTGTAAAGGAGCATCTAAAATCCTAGTTTTAACATGGTCAGATAAATTTTGATCCCTCAGCCAGGCGTGCCTGCGAAGAACTGACCCAGTGGCAGCCACCCTAGACGAGGCCTGTACAGCATCAAAACCACATTGCAAAGAATGTTTACCCACTTGTTCAGAAACATGTACTAAATCTTGCAACTCTTTACAATCAATACCTTCTGCCAGAGCATCAACCTTAGACTTCAACTGTGAAAGGAGATAGTTTTGATATTTCAACATGTGAAACTGGCAATTCAAAGCCCTCATAGCTAGAGTGGAAGAAGTATAAACTTTCTTTCCCCATCTATCCAAGGCCCTGGCCTCTTTATCTGCAGGAACCGGATTCTTGACAACAGAAGCCTTAACACCTTTAGGCCCCTGGCTAACAGTTTCAGGGTCTGCCCTAGGACTCTTAAAAAGATACTTATGAGCTTCAGGCACCCTGTAATACCTATCCGGTTTAACAGGAGCAGGAGGCAAAGAATCAGGATTAAGAGAAGCCTCTGTAAAAACATCTTCCACTACATCCAAAACAGGAGGTATAGCCAAAGGCCTATGCTGGGGTAAAGACAAAAATTCCCTAAGCCTTTTCCTGGAATCAGAGAAGTCCTGACCTTCCCACTTAAAATGCTCCCTCATGGAATGAAGAGTTTCTGAAAAAGAAAAATCCTCAGGAGGAGAAGCAGGAGGAGTAGAATCATCCACATCAGAATCAGAATAAGGAGAGTACTCCTGCAAGTCTTCAGCCGAAGACTCTGAAACATCCGAAGCCTGCTCAAAACTCCCTAGCTCAGGCACCACCCTAGGTCTCTTGTCAGGAGGGGGCAAAGAACCCCTAATCAAAGTAATCAAATCTTCTGCCATTTTAAGCATATGCTTCTTGGGCACAGATCCTGAAGAACTAGGGGTGACACCAACTGAAGCTAAACCTGGCCTGCCCCTGGGAGAAGCCTTGGAAACAGAAGGAGAGGGCCTAACCACCCTAGGCAGGGAGGGGAGTATAGTAACCTGAGAAGCCCCATCAGCCTGACCTGCCTCCTGAGAGGCCACATCCTGCAATAACAAAGTCTCTCCCTGGGATCCCAAAGAAAACCTCCCGGAACCACCGGCTCCACCGACACCTCTAAAGAACCGGCGTCGGGTACTGACGGTTCCTCTAGCCTAGGTTTAACTGCTTTGTCCTTACGCTTCTTCGAAGAAGCGGGCGTCGGAGCATCCGACGGCATTTTATAATTGCACCGCTTCCCGAAGACTAACCTGGCACAATCTAATCTTCTCTTTATAGTGCGCTTATTGAATCTAGCACAGGAGCGACACCCAACAACGTCGTGCTCAGGCCCTAAACAAGGAATACACAAAGTATGATAGTCTCTATGCGGTGTCTGTTTCCCACAAGAAATGCAATTATTCACTTTTTCTGACATCCGGTAAACCTCTGAGGCAAGAAAAAACTAAAATATTCCCCAATGGGGTACTTAGCCAACTTTGACTCGGTCTGAAACTCCGAAATCAAACAATTTCAGAACGCCAACCGGCACTTGCAACGCTGCTTCTGCATCGGACCATGCGGCAAAAAAGACTGAGGATATGACGTCGGTCATGCGCATTTGTACCCTGACGTCCTGATGTCAGTCAAATGCATACTTTGATATTCGGGTCGACCGAGGACAGCGGACTACCCCAAGTGTAAGGACTGCAGCAATGTGAGATGAACATCATCTTGGTTAAAACCTGTAACTAAAGACATTGAATTCATCCCACTCTGTTATAATATTTTGCGACTTGATCATACAACCAAAAAGGGTGGTGGCGTGGCTATCCTTTTTAAATCTGGGCTACAGATTACCTACGACTATAAACCACCTCAAGACTCCAACGCTGAAATTCTTATTACCAAACTTCAACTTAAATTCAAATCCATTTATATTATCTGTACCTATCTTCCGCCTGGTAAAAACATTGCTACAAGAGAATATCCTTTGTTGGCTATCCCAACATTTACCCCAAGAATCCATAATCCTAGGTGATTTTAACATTGATTGGAAATGTTGTAGCAGTACCCACCCTACAAACAATATTAACCTTTTTGGTTTTTAACAAACCATTACCTCCCCTACCAGGATAAACAAGCCTAATAAGAAAGTACCTTAGATTGGATTTCTCATAAATAATCATCCCCAGACATATGAATCTGGAACCCTCCCTGATGATGTAAGTGACCACTCACTAACCTACATCATCAGGCTTAAAAACAATCTACCTAATCCAACCATATCTAGGATAATTAGAACAAAGAAAAACTTCAAACCTGATCTCTTCCAAAGGGAACTAAGAGCATGTAACTGGTCTCCCTTAAAATACCTCACTGGAGGAAGCTGTTAATTACTTTAATTCTTCCTAGCCATACTAGGCCACCATGCCCCAACCCGCTCTATTAGAATGAGAACTAAATCTGCCCCATGGCTTTCAAAAGAAACCAGGCAAAAAATCCAACTCAGAAATAAATATTGGAATAGATCTCGCTTAACTAAAAACCCACTAGTTCAACAAAACTTCAGGCAACTAAGAAATGGAACTAAAACAGCTGTACTGTCTGACAAAAGAAACTACTACCTACAATTCCAGCAGACTCACCATAATAAACCACAAAAGTTCTGGGCAAGTATTAATCAATTATTACACCCAGGTCAATCCATCACACCAAACCCGCAAGGCACAGACCAAGAGGATAGTACAGTTTTGTACCTACCATAAATGTAGATGTCCGATAGGTATGCATCTGCAGTCATCACATATGGGTTTGTCCTGCCTCAGGCAGCCCTTCGGTCGGCCGGATTTCAAAGTCTGGGTCCCAGCCGGCTGATGTTGCCCTTTCCCGGCGTCAGAGCCTGGGGTATAAAAGCGTCAGCCGACGCCATCTTCCTCAGTGTTTCTTGCCCCAGATGCCAGGTGCCCTCAAAGGAAGGCTAAATTTGGAGAAATGCAATAAATTCCAAACATGCACAGAAATATATATGTATGTATATATATATATATATATATATATATATATATATATATATATATATATATATATATATATATAGATCTATATATAAAACAAATACACCATAATAGACAACCCCAGCTAGCTATGAGAGGGAAAAGTACCCAATAAATACCAAAGAGGGGAAGGAGGGAGGGTAAACCTGACTGCAGATGCATACCTATCGGACATCTACATTTATGGTAGGTACAAAACTGTACTATGTCCTTCAAGGATGCATCTGCAGTCATCACATATGGGTAGAATACCATAGCCAATCTGGGGGTGGAGGATCTATGTAAAGGATGGTGTAGCTAAAACGCCCTGCAGGACTGCCGTAGCAAAGCCTGCTCTGGAATATAAAGGTAAATTGTAATGCTTGGAAAATGTATGCACGGAGCTCCATGTAGCAGCTTTTAAAATGTCCTTGGTAGCCACCCCTCTTAAGAAGGCTGTGGAGGTGGCTGTGGCTCTGGTGGAATGAGTTCTAATGTTAGTTGGCACAGTTTTTCCATGAAAGGAATAACAAAAACAAATGCAATTCCCTATCCATTTTGAAATTGTCTGTTTGGAAATTGCTTTTCCTTGTGCACCAGCAGCATATGCTACCAACAGCTGGTCAGTTTTTCTGTAGCTTTTAGTTCTGTCCAAGTAGTAGCACAACTGTCTGTGTATGTCCAGGGTGTGCAGAAGATTCTCCCCTTTGTTTTGTGGATTTGGAAAGAAGGTAGGCAGGTGAATAGCTTGGTTTAATGAGACCCTGGATACCACCTTTGGCATAAATGAAGGATTGGTTCTCAATGAGACTCTGTCCTGATGAAAAATAAGAAATGGCTGTACTGCCATGAGGGCCTGTAACTCAGATACTCTTCTTGCTGAGGTTATGGCCAGAAGGAAGGCGGTCTTCCAAGACAGGAACTGTAGTTCTGCAGATGCTGCTGGTTCAAAGGGAGGCAGAGTTAGTTTTTCCAACACAAAGTTAAGGTCCCAAGTAGGCACTGGAGGTGTCCTTGGAGGATTGATGTTTTTAATTCCTCTTAGAAACGGTCTTAGGAGAGGATGAAAAAAAGACAGGTGGATCAGTATTGTACTCTGCTGAAATTGCTGAAGCATGAATTTTAATGGAAGAGTAAGACAGGCCATTGTGGAGCATTTCTGCCAAGTATTCCAGGATATGTGCCATGTTCATCACTGTCGCACCTAGGCCCTTTGTGGTGCTCCAAGTGTGAAACCTTTTCCATTTTGCTGAATATGCCTTTCTTGTGGAAGGCCGGCGAGCTTTCATGATGATATCCTTCACTCTCTGGATAGCTTATCCTGAGGAGTCAAGGTATTTTCCAGGCTGTTAGTTGCAAGGTTTTCAGGTTGGAATGCAGAGTTTTGTAATTGTGCTGAGTCAGGAAAAGTGGCCATTGAGGAAGAGGCCATGGTTTCGTGCGTGACATGCTCTTTAACAGTGGGTACCAGTGCTGTCTTGGCCAGTCCAGAGCTATCAGAATCACTTTTGGCTGCTCTGTCCTGATCATCAGTAAGACCTTGGTCATTAATGGAAGAGGTGGAAATGCATACACTGTTAGAGTTCTCCAGCTGAAAGATAGGGCGTCCACTTTCCATGCTTGTGGGTGGTATGTCCTCGAGCAGAATTTCTTCAGCTGATGATTGTGGGGGGAGGCAAAAAGATCTAGGTCTGGCCTTCCCCATGATTGTGTTATCTGTAGGAAGATGTCTGGGTGCAGCATCCATTCGTGTGCATCCATGATATTTCTGCTTAAGCTGTCCGCCAGTATATTGTCTTTTCGTGGCACAAACTGGGATTGCAGCTCTATATTGAGTTTCAAGGAAAGTTCCCATAGATTCATTGCCAGTCTGCAAAGAGGGTAGGAATGGGTGCCTCCTTGCTTGTTTATGTACCACATAACTGTGGTGTTGTCTGTCCTTATTAGCAGGTGGCCTTGATGCAGAAAGAGTTTGAAGGCCTCAATTGCATGTATCACTGCCAGCATTTCCTTTTGGTTTATGTGCATGCGTAGCTCCTTTTGTGAGCATAGTCCTTGAATACATCTGCCCTCCATGTGTGCTCCCCAACCGTGGTCTGAAGCGTCCGTTGTAATGGTTTGGCTGGCTACTGGCTTGCTGAAGGGCAGACCCCTGTTTGACTGGCTTGCTTGAGCCCACCACAGAAATTCCTTTTGGAGGCATGGAATGAGTGGGATCAAAGTTTCTAAGCTGTGACTGTGCTGAGTCCATATACTCCTTAGGTACCATTGTAGTTTCCTCATATGCAGCCTTGCTTGTGGAATCAGAAGAATGCAAGATGCCATGTAACCCAGGGCCTGCAGGATTTTCCTTGCAGTCAGCTGAGTTTGTCTCATCAGATTCTTGAAGTAATCCGGTAGTTGTCTGTTTTTCTTCTGTGAGAAAAGCCATTTGGGTGGTTGTGTCTAGATCTGCACCCAGAAAAGTTATTCTTTGGGATGGAACAAGTCTTGATTTGTAAATGTTGACTGTATATCCCAAGGCCTGCAGCAGGTGGATGGCATAATTCAAGTCCTTTACTAAAGTTTGTTGGCCGTCTGCTTGTATAAGGCAGTCGTCCAGATATGGGTAGATTTCAATCCCCTGAAGTCTGCAGTGTGCAATTACTGATGCCAGGCATTTCGTGAATACTCTGGGCACGGTAGATAAGCCAAAGGGCAATGCTGAGAATTGATAATGCTCTGAACCTGCAAGAAATCTGAGGTGTCTTCTGCAACTTTGTCTGATAGGGACATGCAGGTATGCCTCCTTGAGGTCTAGAGTCACCAGCCAAGACCCCTTGCCCAGCATGGGAAGGAGTTGCTGTAGAGTCAGCATTTTGAATTTTGGCACAATGAGATAAGTATTCAGTGCGGACAAGTCGAGAATAGGCCTCCATTGATTTTCTTTTCTTGGAACAAGGAATAGTCTGGAATAAAATCCTTGGCCTTGTTCTGAAAGAGAAACCTTTTCTATAGCTTTCATTTGCATTAAGTTGGAGATTTGTTTCAAAGCCTCTGTCCTTTGATTTGGTGGCAGGTCTGGCATGCCTTTTCTTTTTGGCAATGTGTGAAAATGGAACCTGTATCCTCTGTCTATTATTTGCAGTGTCCATTTGTCTCTTGTAATACTGTGCCAATTTTCTGAGAATAAAGAAAGCTTTCCGCCCAAAGGTGCTTCTAATTGAGCCCTGGTTGGTGGAGTCAAAGCAAAGTCATTGAGTCTGTCCTTGTGTAGCAGTTGTAGGTCCTGCACTACCTCTCTGGTTGGGAGGCTGCCATTGACGTCCTCTGTAGGAGCCTCTAGCTTGCCCTCTAACTCTGGCACGCCTGTTCTTGCCTCTCTGAAATCTTTCTGTGTCCGGAAAGGACCAATTCTTGGTAGGCCAAATTCTGCTGAATCTTGGTGGTTGGACTTGTAGAAAATCTTTGACTGTGTGTACAGATTTTGCCTTTTCCCTCAAATTTCTTTAAGACCTCCTGAGCAGTGGAGCCAAATAAAGTACAGTTTTGTACCTACCATAAATGTAGATGTTCGAAGATCCACATTGCTGCAGTCCTTACACTTGGGTAGTCCGCTGTCCTCGGTCGGCCCGAATATCAAAGTATAAGGCTGACGTCGGTCAAGGCGCATTTGAGTGACATCAGGACGTCAGGGTACAAATGCGCATGACCGACGTCATATCCTCAGTCTTTTCTTGCCCCAGATGTCAGAAGACCCTAAAAATAAAGGTCAAAGCCAAAAGACAGCAAACAACCAACCAACCACCCTTGCACTAACTATATGTACAAAATATACAATATACACAATATGTACAACCCAACCCACACAACCACCTCTAACTGAGGGAAGGAGGGAGGTTGGACTGCAGCAATGTGGATCTTGAACATCTACATTTATGGTAGGTACAAAACTGTACTATGTTCTTCATCTCACATTGCTGCAGTCCTTACACTTGGGTAGAATCCCAAAGCAGAGGTAAGGGAGGATGGCTAACTACAAGGAAGCAGGAGCTGCCAAAATGCCCTGCAAAACAGCAGTGGCAAAACCAGCCCTGGATTTAGAGTAAAGTGGCAGGTGATAATGCCTAGAGAAAGTATGCACTGAACTCCAAGTAGCTGCCTCCAAAATATCCTTGGTTGCCACCCCTCAAAAAGCTGTTGAAGTGGCAGTAGCCCTAGTGGAATGAGGCCTAATCCCAGCTGGAACCTCCTTGCCATGATGGGAATAACAGAAAGCAATGCAAAACCCAATCCACTTAGAAATAGTTTGTTTTGACACAGGCTTGCCCTGAGAACTCAAAGCAAAAGAAACAAACAACTGCTGAGACTGCCTGAACCCTTTAGTTCTGTCCAAATAATAGCAACTGCCTGTGTACATCTAAAGTGTGCAAAATCTTTTCCCCTTTATTTTGGGGATTTGCATAAAAAGTAGGCAAATGAATAGTTTGGTTTAAAGCCACACTAGAAACCACCTTAGGCATAAAGGAAGGATTAGTGCGTAATGATACCCTATCCTTATGGAAAATCAAAAGGCTCAACCGCCATAAGGGCCTGCAATTCAGAAACCCTTCTTGCAGAGGTAATTGCCAACAAGAAAGCAGTCTTCCATGATAAATATTTCAACTCAGAAGTAGCTGCAGGCTCAAAAGGTTGTAGAGTGAGTTTCTCCAACACAAAATTGAGATCCCAAGCAGGAGTAGGAGCTCTTAGGGGTCTTATATTCTTTGCCCCTCTAAGAAATTGCTTGAACAAAGGATGAGAAAACAATGGTGGGACACAATCATAGTGAGCCGAAATTGCTGCAGCATGAACCTTAATAGAAGAGAAAGACAAACCTTTGTCCAGTAACTCAGTAAGATATTGAAGAGCCACACTCAAATTAGGCTCAGAAACATCAAAATCTTTTGCTGCACTCCAAAATAAAAATCTCTTCCATTTATCTGCGTACACTTTCCTTGTACTAGGCCTTCTAGCTTCCAAAATCACATTCAAAACTTGTTGTGGAAGTTGAGACCCTCTATGGTTCAAAACAGAATATGCCAGGCTGTTAGGTGAAGAGAGTGAAGTTTGACATTCAGCAAATGGCTGTCCTCCTGTGACAACAGGTGTGGAATCGAAGGCAAAGGCCATGGAGGCTTCCGTACCAGACTTCCCAGTAATGGGTACCAGTGCTGTCGAGGCCAATCTGGAGCTATTAAAATCATCCTTGGCTTGTCCTGTCTGACCTTTAGAAGTACCTTTGGGAGGAGAGGCAGAGGAGGAAAGGCATACACATGAAGATTGCTCCAATTGAAAGAAAGAGCATCCACTTTCCAAGCTGTGGGATGAAACCTTTTTGTGCAAAACTTTGGCAGCTGATGGTTTAGTGGAGAAGCGAACAGATCTATGTCTGGAGTTCCCCATGACACTGTCAATTTCTGAAATACATGAGGATCCAATTTCCACTCGTGGGGATCCATAATTAGTCTGCTCAACACATCTGCTAAGGAGTTCTGTGCTCCTGGCAGAAACCTTGCCTGAAGATTGAGCTGTAAACTGAGAGCAGTCTCCCACAAAATCATTGCTTGCCTGCATAGAGATTAAGAATGCGTTCCCCCTTGCTTGTTGATGTACCACATGACAGTTATGTTGTCTGTTAGAATCAACACCTGCCCTGGAAGAAGTAGATCCTTGAAAGCTATTAATGCAAACTGGACTGCTAACATCTCCTTCAGGTTGATATGTAGATGTTGTAGTCTGGCAGGCCACTTGTCTTGTATCCACTTTCCATTTAGATGAGCTCCCCAAGCTTTGTCTGAGGCATCTGTCATTAAAATCTGACTCGCCTCTGGCCGGGTCACAGAGAGTCCCTTGTTTAGGTGACATTCCTGAGCCCACCACAAAATTCCTTTTGAATGCAAGGTATTATTTGAATGACAGTGTCTAGATCCTGGCAGTGCTGTGTCCATACATTTTTGAGATACCATTGCAGCTTCCTCATATGCAGTTTGGCATTGGGAAGCACCAGAATACAAGATGCCATGAACCCTAAGGCTTGAAGGACTGTCCTTGCAGTCAGCCCGGACTGATGAGATAGCTGATGGAAGTAAAGGGATAGACTCTTTTGTTTGTCCGGGGTTAAAAGGCCATCTGGGATGCTGTATTCAGTCTCACACCCAGAAAGCACATGTCCTGAGAGGGTACTAGACTGGACTTTATTTCGTTCACAGAAGCATCTTAGCACTGCTATCACATATTCCAAATGATGAAGAAGCTCTTCCCTTCCTTGAGCCAGAATCAGGCAGTCGTCCAAATAAGGATAGATCTGTATTCCTTTTAGCCTGAAGAAAGCTATCACTGGAGCCAGAACTTTCGTGAACACTCTGGGTGCAGTAGATAAGCCAAAGGGCAATGCAGAGAACTGATAGTGAGAAGTCCCAGCTCGAAAAAGATACTTCCTGCAACTTAGTCTGATGGGAACATGAAGGTAAGCCTCCTTGAGATCCAAAGTTACCATCCAATGATCTTTGCCCAGCAGAGGTAAAAGCTGCTGTAACGTCAACATTTTGAACTTGGGAATGTCCAGATAAGTGTTGAGGGTAGATAAATCTAAAATTGGTCTCCACGTGTTCCCTTCTTTGGTACTAGGAACAGGCGAGAATAAAATCCTAGGCCCACTTCTGGCATAGGGACCGGCTGTATGGCCCCTATTTGGAGTAACAGAGAAACTTGCTTGTGAGCCTCTATTCTTTGTTGAGGAGGAACGTCTGGCATGCCTTTGAAAGGAGGCAAGGTATGGAAATAAAACCTGTAACCGTGGTGTATGATATCCAATACCCATCTGTCCTGGGTAATTAAACTCCAATTTTTTGAAAAGTGCCAACCTTCCTCCCAAAGGTGCTGCCAGGCAGAAGGCTCTGGCAGCTGAAAAGGTAGGTCATTGGGTCTGTTTACGAAAGGACTGACCCCTGCCCTCACCAAGACTGTGCAGGAGAACTCCCTGTTCTAGGCCTGAAAGAGCCCTGAGCTCTGCCCCTACCACGTCTAGATCTACCCCTAGACTGGGAATCATAAGAAGGATACGTCCACCCCTTAGTAGGCCAATTTCTACTAAACTTTGGAGGCTGGACCTGCAAAAATCTTTAACAGTCTGCATAGACTTAGCCTTGTCTTCCATTTTCTTTAAAACTGCCTCAACAGGAGGACCAAACAACACGTCAGATTGTAAAGGAGCATCTAAAATCCTTGTTTTAACATGTTCAGACAAATTTTGATCCCTTAGCCAGGCGTGCCTGCGAAGAACTGACCCAGTGGCAGCCACCCTAGACGAGGCTTGTACAGCATCAAAACCACATTGCAAAGAATGCTTACCCACCTGTTCAGAAACATGTACTAAATCCTGCAACTCTTTACAATCAATACCTACTGCCAGAGCATCAACCTTAGACTTCAATTGTGAAAGGAGATAGTTTTGGTATTTCAACATGTGAAACTGGCAATTCAAAGCCCTCATAGCAAGAGTGGAAGTATAAACTTTCTTTCCCCATCTATCCAAGGGCCCTAGCCTCTGTCTGCAGGAACCGGATTCTTTACAACAGAAGCCTTAACACCTTTAGGCCCCTGGCTAACAGTTTCTGGGTCTGCCCTAGGACTCTTAAAAAGATACTTATGAGCTTCAGGCAACCTGTAATACCTATCCGGCTTAACAGGAGCAGGAGGCAAAGTATCAGGATTAAGAGAAGCCTCTGAAAAAACATCTTCCACTACATCCAAAACAGGAGGTATAGCTAAAGGCCTATGGCTGGGGTAAAAACAAAAATTCCCTAAGCCTTTTCCTAGAATCAGAGAAGTCCTGACCTTCCCACTTAAAATGCTCCCTCACGGAATGAAGAGTTTCTGAAAAAGAAAAATCCTCAGGAGGAGAAGCAGAAGGAGTAGAATCATCCACATCAGAATCAGAATAAGGAGAGTACTCCTGCAAGTCTTCAGCCGAAGACTCTGAAACATCTGAAGCCTGCTCAAAACCCCCCAGCTCAGGCTCCATCCTAGGTCTCTTATCAGGAGGGGGCATAGAACCCCTAATCAAAGTAATCAAATCTTCTGCCATTTTAAGCATATGCCTCTTGGGCACAGTTCCTGAAGAGCTAGGGGTAACACCAACTGAAGCCAAACCTGGCCTGCCTCTGGGAGAAGCCTTTGAAACAGAAGGAGAGGGCCTAGCCACCCTGGGAAGGGAGGGAGTATAGTAACCTGAGAAGCCCCTCAGCCTGACTTGCCTCCTGAGAGGCCACATCTTGCAATAATAAAGTCTCACCCTGGGAACACAAAGAAACCTCCGGTGGAGCCACCGGCTCCACCGACCTCTAAAGAACCGGCGTCCGGTACAGACTGTTCTTCTAGCCTAGGCTTAACTGCTTTGTCCTTGCGCTTCTTCGAAGAAGCGGGCGTCGGAGCATCTGACGGCATTGTATAATTGCACCGCTTCCCAAAGACTAACCTTGCACAATCCAACCTTCTCTTTATAGTGCGTTTATTAAATCTAGCACAAGAGCGACAGCCAACAACGTCGTGCTCAGGCCCTAAGCAATGAATACACAAGGTATGATAATCTCTATGCGGTATCTGTTTCCCACAAGAAATGCAATTATTGACTTTTTCTGACATCCGGTAAATGACTGAGGCAAGAAAAAACTAAAATATTCTAGCGGGTACTTAGCCAACTTTGAACTCGGTCTGAAACTTGAAATCGAAAATCTCAGAGCGCCAACTGGCACTTGCAATGCTGCTTCTGCATCGGACCATGCGGCAAAAAGACTGAGGATATGGCGTCGGTCATGCGCATTTGTACCCTGGCGTCTGATGTCAGTCAAATGCGCCTTGACCGTCAAGCTCACTTTGATATTCGGGCCGACCGAGGACAGCGGACTACCCAAGTGTAAGGACTGCAGCAATGTGAGATGAAGAACATCTTTTGCTTTTCCAGTGGAGCATCCAGGAGCTTAGCTTTAACATGGTCTGGCAGAGATTGTTCCTTCAGCCAAGCATGCCTACGTATGACTGCACCTGTCATAGCTGACCTACATGAAGCTTACAATGCATCATAACCACACTGTAAGAAATGGTTGCTAACCTGCTGGGAGTTATGTACCAGATCCTGAAGTGATTTGCGATCTAGGGGTTCAGGTGAAGACAGTTTCTTATGCAATTCATCTAACAAATACTCTTGGTACTGTATCATATGAAATTGACAATTTAATGCCCTCATAGAAAGAGTAGCTTTTTTTACCCCATCTCTCTAAAGCCCTGGACTCCCTTTCAGAGGGGAGTGGATTTTTAGTAGTGGCAGCTGCAACCCCTTTAGGGCCCTGGGAAATAGTTTCTGGATCAGCAGAGTGGGCCTTGTAAAGAAAAAGATGCGAGTCCGGGACCCTGTAGTACCTATCGGGTTTGACAGGGGCCGGAGGAAGAGTGTCAGGGGTTATGCTAGACTCAGAGTACACATCCTCAATGACATTCAAAACAGGAGGAATAGCCAAAGGTCTATGCTGAGGTAAATGCAGAAAAGTTCTTAATCTTTTCCTGGAATCAGAGAATTCCTGGCCCTGCCATTTGAAATGCTCTCTCATAGTGTGAAGGGTCTCCCCGAAGGATAGTTCTTCAGGAGGGGAGGCCGAGGAGATTGATTCCTCTGTATCAGAATCCTCGTAGGCCGAAAAAACCTCCTCCTGGTAGTCCGAGAGAGCAGAGCCATCAGAGGCCTCCTCTGAGGAGTGGGGATCAGAGGGCTCAACCCTGGGCCTTTTGTCTAGAGGAGGTTGAGAGCCCCTGTCCGGATGGGGTTGAGAGCCCCTAATTAAGGAAATAAGGTCCTCTGCTAAAGTTAGAATCTGTGAACTTGTAGAGGGTCCCTGAGGAATAACCCTGGGAGGCATAGCTTTTGTATGTTTAGCTGCTTTAGCCCTGGTGAATGCCTTTATGGACATGGATGCAGGAGGCCTAGCTGCACCACGTGCTGGTGTAGTTTTGTCTAGAGGAATGGTGTCGGAAGTTCCCAAGACACCAGTTTCTGAAGGAAATTCAATAACCGACTCAGCAGGGGCCTCCGGGGCCGAGGTTGTCGGTTGAGCGGTTTCGGGGGTCGGAAGTGCCAAGGACTCTGTTTCAGCCGAGACCGAGACACTCGCGGTAGGCCTGGCCGTAGTTTCAGCCGAAACCACGGCTGCGTGTGTCGGTCCTTGTCATTCCGTTTCTTTGTTAAATGTGAAGTCGGAGTCTCCGACGGCACATTGTATGAAAAACTAGCCCCAAAAAATTCCTCTGCAAACTCCGCCCGACGTCTAAGAGTGCGTCGGTTGAAGGAAGCACAGGCTGAACAAGCCGAGACGTCGTGGTCTGGGCCTAGGCAGGGGAGGCAGTAAGAGTGGAAATCCTTATGAGGTATTTGTTTCCCACAAGTTAAGCAATTATTAACTTTATCTGACATCGGCTGAGGCAAGAAAGAGTCCCCAACGGGGTACTTAGCTTTTGAAGTCTTCGGTAGCTGAATTACAGGAGCTGGCAGACCGGCACTTGCGAACTGCTTCTGCTTCGGGCACCACGCGGCAAGAAAGACTGAGGAAGATGGCGTCAGCTGACGCTTTTATACCCCAGGCGCTCTGACGTCGGGGAAAGGGCGACATCAGCCGACGCAGGACCCAGACTTTGGAATCCGGCCGACCGAAGGGCTGCCTGAGGCAGGACCAACCCATATGTGATGACTGCAGATGCATCCTTGAAGGACATCCCAAGCAGACTAATGCCTTTAATACATTTTTCACTGAGGCTATTCAAACCCTTGCCAGCCAGTTATCCACTCAGGACTTATCTATATCCAACTCTATCACTAACCCACCCCCCTCCATTTCTCCTCCAACCAGTCCCAACTACATACATTCTTGCCCTTATCCAAAAACTGAAACCATGCACTCCTTCAGCAGACCGACTACCACTTGAATATCTACAAAAGGCAGCCAAATCTATCGCCTACCCCATTTCCATTCTTATCAACAGAACCCATCAGTGAAGGACACATCCCATATTATCCCCTTCATAAGGGAGGTAACTCTACTGAACTCTCCAATTACCGTCCCACTGCCCTACTCTCTCCCCTAGCAGAGATCATGGAAAAATGCATCCATAGACAATTGCTAGACCACCTAATCCAAAATAACTTACTTTCCAACTCTCAACATGGTTTCAGACCTTCCGACAGCACTACTACTGCCCTCCTTTCCTTCACTGACTGTATCAACAAAAAACGTAACCTTAACATGCTTTCCTCTGCACTGTTTATAGATCTAAGGCAGTCGATATGGTAAATCACCAGATACTTATAAACATCCTCAAATCTCTGTCACTAGATACGTTAGCTATAAAATGGTTCCAATACTATTTGGACAACAGACCGTTCTTTGGCATACCACTATATCTACCCATCTGCCCGTTAACATAGGCGTCCCTCAAGGATCCATATTAGGACCTCTCCTATTTTCTTTATCAACGACCTTCACCTAGCAATCCCCCAAGCTACATGCATACAATACACAGATGATTTCACTCTTATATGCTCACCCACATCCATATCTGAACTTCACTCCCTTACCCAAAAGGTCTTTAACAAAGTTGAACAATGGTTTACTCTACACGGTCTCCTTCTGAACCCCAAAAAACTAAACTCCTCCTTTTCACTCCTACTTGTAAGTCCCTCCAATAAACTTCACAGTAACATCCAATGACAGTACTCCCATATCCCCAGACCCAACTACCAAACTACTAGGTATCACCATAGATAACCTTAACTTTGACACCCATATTAACAATACCCTAAAATCTGTTAATAGAAAACTAGTCTCTCTCTACAGGATCAAACCCTTCATCTCTCCTGCAGCAAGAATAACTATTGCTCACACTCATCTAATTTCTACTCTCCTCTATGCCTCACCCATATATACTAATCTCTCTAAAAACAACCTTAATAAAATGGAAAACTCCTACAATAACAGCCAGATTTGCTACAGGTAACCCTTTCAGAACCTACCACTGTATTAACCTAAAGCAACTAGGATGGCTTGAATTACAAAATCAGCTTAAATTCCACCAGCTTACCATTGCCCACAAAACCCTTTACCATCCTACCAATACCCCTATACAATCTACCCTCATTATCCCCTACAACAATCTAAAGACCTTACGTTCATCACAAACTTCTTGTAAATATTTGTAAATCAAACAGGACTGGCGGCTCATTTCTCTAATACTGTTGGAAAATCATGGAACCTTCTTCCTAGCGAACTTTCCTCTCTTCCCTCTATATCACACTTTAAAAACAAACTTTTCCTCAGAACACACTGGTTGTGCCCGTGTACTAAACCTGACAGATCTACTAGCGCTCTTACTTGGATCTACCAACCCTCCTCTTCTCAGTAGTCTTGTTCATTTTCTTAGAAACAAGAGACCTAATCCTTCAAGATATTTTTACTCACATCCTCAGAATTTATTAAGGAGACTACTTTTACTCATATACTGTATATTTCAGCTCCTACTTTCTCTTTATGACAACTTGTTTACTATTATATTGTATAACTCATCTGCTATCTTTTACATGTGGTATTGCAACTACATTTGTATTGTACTAATTCTACCTGTATATTTAGCACTATGCTATGAACAAATGACCTCTGTGATTATTCTCGGTTCTGTACCTTCAATGTTCATTGTACACATTAATTTGTTTGTATAAGTGATTGTATTTTGCTTCATCTGAGCTCATCTCCCCAGGCCTCTACTGAAAATGGACATATATCCAGTTAGACTAGCCCGGTTAACAAATGTAAAATAAATAAATCAATGCATTGACAGGAGCTTAAGCGCTATGATGTAATACTTTAAAGCCAAACAGTGAGATAAATTAAAAAATCTAGACACCAGACCCCATGTGGGCAGACTCTGGAATTACATTTAAAAATATTTAAAAAAAAGTAGAGCGTATCCAAAAGTGGTGTTAAATGTAGGAAACATCAAGACACGATGAAATTAACATTTTTTTCAGTCAGTGGATGCGGTTTTCTTTTGAGAACCTAAACTTTGCTTACAGCATAACCAGAACATGCTGAAAGGACAGGAATGTATCTCAGAGAATTCCAATTCTCTGAAGTACACTTTGTCCACATGAAGCAGAGCTCTTCCCTAACTCTATTAAACCACAACCTGGTCCAGTGGATGGGAAATCCAAAATTCATACCATGTCTGGCATCTACATCTCTGACCGACAGACGGAACCATTAAACATGCTCTAGCTAATATACACCCTAAGGAATAGCCACCAAGACCCAACAGCTTATGGGATAGATTTGGATTGCATGGCTAGGCTTATAAAGGCCCTAGTGGTCATTAACCTAGTATATATGCATTTATGGAAACTGCCCAGCTATTCTATCCTATGCAAAATATAACCTATATAGCTTGGGCTACTACAGCAGTGATCAATATGAAGAAAGTACAGTTTTGTACCTACCATAAATGCAGATGTTCAAGTGTAAACACTGCTGCAGCCATTACACTTGGGTTATCCTGCCATCAGGCGGTTTCCCCAGTCGGCCTGAGTTCCAAAGTCTTGGTCCGGCGTCGGTTGCTGTCGCCTCCTCCCTGACGTCAGTGCAACAGGGGTATATAACATGCAGCTGACGTAATTTTCTTCAGTTTTTCTTGCCCCAGATGTCAGGTGCCCCAAACAGGTAGGCAATTCAAATTGCTAGTAAAGTATACAAAAGAAAAGCAAACAACAATTTTCAGATACCAGCAAATACTCCCCCATAGGTAGTAAAGGGTAGAAGACCTAGGTACGTACCAGAAAGTAAGAGGGGAAGGAGGGAGGGTAACCTGGACTGCAGCAGTGTTTACACTCTAACATCTACATTTATGGTAGGTACAAAACTGCACTATGTTCATTGTGTTACACATGCTGCAGTCATTACACTTGGGTGGAATCCCAAAGCTGAGGTAGGGTGGCTGGTTCTATAAGGCATTAGGGGTGGCTATAAGGCCCTGCAGCACAGCAGTGGCGAAGCCAGCTCTGGATTTCGAGTATAAAGGCAAATGGTAATGCTTGGTGAAGGTATGCACAGAACTCCATGTTGCTGCTTCCAAAATATCCTTGGTAGATAATCCTCTGATGTAGGCAGTTGAAGTGGCTGTTGCCCTGGTGGAGTGAGATATAATGCTGCTAGGTACTGCTTTCCCATGGTGTGTATAGCAGAAACGTACATAATGTCCTATCCATTTTGAAATAGTCTGTTTCGAAAAGGCTTTTCCCTGTGCTCCTGCAGCATATGCTACCAATTATTGCTCAGATTTTCTGAAAGCTTTGGTTTTGTCCACGTAGAAGCATGACTGCCTGTGAATGTCCAAAGAGTGTAGCAGTCTCTCCCCTTTCTCCTGTGGTTTTGGATAAAAAGTTGGCAAGTGAATAGTTTGATTTATAGCCACAGTTGATGCCACCTTTGGCATAAACGTAGGGTTAGTTCTTAAAGACACCCTGTCCTGGTGGAAAATGAGGAAAGGTTCTACTGCCATTAGTGCCTGTAATTCTGAAACTCTTCGTGCTGATGTTATTGCCAGTAGCAGAGCAGTTTTCCAAGAGATATATTTTACCTCTGCTGTGTTAGCTAGCTCTAAAGGAGGTAAAGTTAATTTTTCCAAAACAAAGTTGAGGTCCCAAGTTGGAGTAGGTGCTCTACAGGGCGGTCTTATGTTTTTAGCCCCTCTGAGGTACTGCTTGAGCAAAGGATTAGAGAAAATTGGTGGATCCATGTTGTAATGAGCAGAAATGGCAGAGGTGTGGATCTTGATGGATGAGAAGAGGAGGCCATGGTCCAGCATCTCGGTTTGAAGTATCTGAGGAATGTTTGGGACAAGAGGATCAAGGCTGTGCGCCTGGTTCCAGGCACAGAATCTCTTCCATTTATCCGAATAGGCTAGGTAAGTATTTAGAGAAGAAAGATCCAGAATGGGTCTCCAGGCTTTGTCCTTTCTGGGAAGCAGAAAGAGTCTTGAGTAAAATCCTTGTCCTTGCTCCTGTGGTGGTACCTTTTGAATAGCGCTCATGTCCATGAGTGCTGTAATTTGTTTTTGAGCCTCTTCCCAATGATTTGGTGGCAGATTTGGCGTTCCTTTTAACCATGGCAGAGTGTGAAAGTGGAACCTGTAACCTTGAGATACAATGTTGAGAACCCATTTGTCTTTGGTGATGTAATGCCAATTGTGATAAAGTGCCAGTTTTCCTCCTAAGGGGGCTGCCAAGAGAGGCAGCTGTAGTGGGAAGTCATTGAGGCTGCTTTTTATATGGTTGGGGCCCGTCTTCCCCTTCTTTCTGGCCTGGTGTACCACATTGTCGAGGCCTTTAAGGACCTTGTGCTTGACCTCTACCTCTTGGACATCTGTATCTGCCCCTTTGAGGTCTGTCTGTGACTGGAAAGGACCAATTCTTTGTTGGCCAATTTCTGCTAAAACGAGGAGGCTGAACCTGTAAGAAATCCTTCACCGTTTGCATAGATTTTGCCTTATCCTCCATCTTTCTTTAATACCTCCTCTGCCTTAATTCCAAACAACACATCCCGCTGCAAAGGTGCATCCAATAAATTTGCCTTAACATGATCTGGTAGTGTATGTTCTTTTAACCAAGCATGTCTTCTAATGACAGTCTGTAATTGCTGCTCTACAGGAGGCCTCTAAGGAATCAAAACCACATTGCAAAGTATGTTTTCCCACTTGTTCAGCTGCATGCAATAAATCCTGCATTTCTTTAAAATTAGGAGGATCTGAATCTGGAAGCATCTTTTGTTTCAACTGAGACATCAAATATTTCTGATATTTTAGCATGTGAAACTGGCAATTTAAGGCTCTCATTGCTAAAGTTGCAGACGTATATACTTTCTTTCCCCATCTGTCTAATGCTCTGGAATCTGTCAGAGGGAACTGGGTTCTTTGCTGATGAGGCCTTAATCCCTTTGGGTCCCTGAGAAACAGTTTCAGAGTCAGCAACAGGGCTATTATACAGAAATTTGTGAGTCTGGGACTCTGTAATATCTATCAGGTTTAACTGGGGCTGGAGGTAAGGAGTCAAGGTTTAAGCTGGATTCCGTGTACACATCATCCACAATATCTAACACTGGCGGGATAGCAAGGGGTCTGTGTTGAGGTAATAAAAGGAAGTCTCTGAGCCTTTTCTTGGATTCTGAGTAATCCTGGCCTTCCCAATGGAAATGTTCCCTCATGGTATGTAAGGTCTCCCCAAAGGAGTAGTCCTCAGGCGGAGAGGCTGATGGAACTGAGTCCTCAGCATCAGAATCCTCATAAGGGGGTAAAGAATATCCTAGGTCTGACGAATCTGAAGAAATGGACACCTGGTCGGAAGATTCATAGTCTGCATCCTGTCTGGGCCTTTTATCTGGAGGGGGATGGGACCCCCTGAGCAGGGTGATTAGGTCTTCGGCCATTTTGAGCATTTGCTTCTTAGGCATGGAGGCCTGTCCTGGGGAATGCTGTATCTGTTTCTTTGTTTTTAAGGGGGGGCTTAGACTTGGCAGATGTTTTAATGGTTAACTGGGTAGGTCTGAAAACACCATCTGAAGCTGTGGATTGTTCAGCTACTTCGGTTCCCTCTGGAGGGTTAGTTTCGGTAGGCTGAAACCCTTGTGCGTCCGAAGGTCCAGCCAGCTCCACGTGGGAGTCAGAGGTGGTCTGTGGTTCTGTGGAAGCGGTAGCCAGGGGCAGTGTAGGCGCCTCGCTGAAAACCGGAGAACCGGCGACCGGCCTAGAAGAGGCCTCGTCGTCAGTTTTGGGCCTCGGATGCCGGTCCTTGTCTTTGCGCTTTTTATGTATTCCGGTCGTCGGAAGTTCCGACGGCATGGTGTAATTAAATTTTCTGCCAAAATAATGTCAGGCAAAATCAAACTAACATTTAATAGTGCGCTTGTTAAAGCTAGCACAAAACAGACAACCAGTGACATCGTGGTGTGGGCCAAGGCATGGGATACAATAGGCCAAGGCATGGGATACAATAGGAATGGAAATCCTTATGAGGCATTTGCTTCCCACAAGAAATACAGTTATTAACTTTTACTGACATTGGTCTGAGGCAAGAAAAAGTTTCCCCAACAAAGTACTTAGCTTTGTAGAAGACTTTGGTTCCGGATTCGGAATGAAAATCTCAGGAGTCGGCCAACTGGCACTTGCCAACTGCTTTTGCTTTGGGCACCGCACGGCAAGAAAGACTGAAGAAAATGGCGTCGACTGCATCTTATATACCCCTGTCGCACTGACATCAGGGAGGAGGCGACAGCAACCGACGCCGGACCAAGACTTTTGAACTCAGGCCGACTGGGGAACCGCCTGACGGCAGGATAACCCAAGTGTAATGACTGCAGCAGTGTAACACGATGAACATCATAATTTTTATCTTCCCTTTTCACTTCTCTCTTTCTTTTCAAGTCTTTTTATATCCCCAATGACTGCCAATCATCACCCCTCTTGCAATGAGCCACACCTGTTTTTTTTTTTTTTTTTACATGAAGGGGTGTAGGCAGGACTTTTTCCCCATGACACACTGCCAAACCATTGTGAAAAAATTACTGCCATCATAGCTCTGAAAACAAGGTACCCATAAGCATCTCTCGTCAAGGTCAGCTGCTGGCAGAGAAATGGACAGCATTTATGGCAGCACTTTATACTATATTCCTCCCCAGCAATAAATAAAACATTGGCTTGAAAGTTGGCTAATAATCTGATGACCACAGGGACATCGTACGTCAATCTAGGGTTTCAGCAAGGGAACTTTTCAGAAACGTGGTGTGAGGACTAATCTAAAATGAAAAAAATGTCAGAAAGGAAATAAGAAGTTATGTACTCACCATAACGTTCCATCTGAGTAGGTGGCTTCATTTGTCTGCAACCTTTTGGGTCTTGGATCAGATATCGGATCTGAGCCGGCAACTTATTATACAGCTATGGATCCGAGCTGCTAGTTCCTCCCCTCACCCATAATCCCCGGCCAACCCCAAATGACCTCAGATCAAGTTTGCCCTCTTACATATACCTGGAAAGGTATCCCAACAGGAAAAAGCAGGATAATACAACAAAACAAACTCTTCTGAAGGCCAGGGGGAAGGGGGGGGGGGGGTGGTTGCAGACAAATGAAGCCACCTACTCAGATGGAACGTTATGGTGAGTACATAACTTCTTAATCTGGAGTAGGGGACTTCATTTGTCAGCAACCTGTGGGACAGAGTCCCCAGCTACCTGAATCTTGGGGGGCCATCATGGAAGGATGTTCCGGAGCACTGCGTAGCCAAAGGATGCTCTCCCCCTGGAAATGACGTCCAGTTTGTAGTGGTTGATAAAGGTATGAGATGAGGCCTAAGTGGCTGCCGAGCAAATATCATCCAAGGGAACAATAGATCTAAAGGCAGCAGAAGTAGATATGGTGCGAGTGGAATGTGCACGGACTCCCCAAGGTGCGGGCCTCCCAGAAGCTTCATAAGCTAGACGAATACATTGGGAAATCCAACGTGATAAGGTGACCTTCGAAACGGCTTTACCCAAACTGAATTTGGCAAAGGAAATGAACAGCTGATCGGATTGTCTGTGACCAGCAGTCCTATGAATATAGAAATGCAGCTGCCTGTGCACATCTAAAGAATGCAGCTTGTACTCTCCTTTATTTTGATAATTAGGAAAGAAAACTGGTAGTTTGATGGACTGATTGATATTGGTTCTGAGGCCACCTTGGGTAGGAAGGAGGGATTGGTCCTGAGGTACACTCTATCCTGATGAAAAACCAAGTAAGGGGGTTTTACGGAAAGAGCTTGAAGTTCCGAAACTTCGCTGAAGTGATGGGTACCAGGAATGCTGTTTTCCAAGACAGATATTTAAGTTCGGCCGAGGCAGCTGGTTCAAAGGGAGAAGCAGTCAAGGCTTGAAGCACTAGTGATAGATCCCAAGGGGGTACGGCTTCTTTGATAGGGGGCCTGAGCAGAAAAGTACCCTTGAGGATGGTTTTACATAGTTTAGCGGACATCAAAGGACCTGTCTCATGTCCCACATGGTAATGGGAGATGGCTGCCAATTGTACCTTGACTGTCGAACAGCTAGCCCCTTGCTGAAAAAGTCCGGTGAGGAAGTCCAACACGGACGTTAACGGAGCAGTGAAGGGGTCCAAATTATGATGTTCCGCCCAGACGGAAAAGCGCCTCCATTTACTGCGGTAAACTTTCCTGGTGGAAGGTTTATGCGCTGCCACCAAGATGGCTTTGACTGGTGAAGAGATGCCTGGAGTCCTGATTAAGAGTGGAACTGGAGCAGCCAAGCTGTCAGCTTCAGGTTGTCCAGATTCGGGGTCGGTAAGCCTGATGGATGGGATATTAGATCCGGGCTGGGATCCAGAATCCAGGGAGGATTCACCAAGTGAGACCACAGGTAAGGAAACCAAGTTTGCCGAGGCCAGAATGGGGCAATGAGGATTATTCTGCTCCCCAACCGAGAGGCTTTCTGTAAGAGCTTTAGCATCAGGGGTAGAGGAGGATAGACAAAGTAGACCGGGCAGCCAAGCATGCACTAGAGCGTCTCTCGGGGCTTCCCCTGGTGGGGGAATCGGAGTGAAGAAGCTGTCGCATTTCGTATTTGAGGGAGAGGCAAAGAGATCGCAGCAGGGTTGCCCCCATTTTGCAAATATCCGCTTCGCTACTCGGGAGTTGAGAGACCACTCGTGAGGGGAAAGAATCGTGCGGCTGAGTTTGTCCGCCAGAATGTTGGGCCATCCCGGAATGCGCGTTGCGATCAGAAAGCGGTTGGTGGAGATCACCCATTCCCACACCCTCATGGCCTCTCGGCAGAGAGGGTAAGACCTGATTCCCCAGTCTGTTGATGTACCAGACAACTGACATGTTGTCTGTCTGTATCGCAATAGTTCCTACGAGAAGGTTCTGAAGTGCTTGCAATGCTAACAGCACCGCCCTCATCTCCAGAACATTGATAATGCAGGGAGGTCTCTGTCGTTCCACGTGCCTTGGACTGTTCTGCCTGAGCAATGCCCCCCCCCCACCCGAGGCGAGAAGCGTCCGTGGTCACCATGACGAGAGGAGGTGGGGCGCAGAAGGGTCAGCCTGTATGGAGGTCTGGGGACTGGAGCCACCATAACAGGGCCCTCCTGCAAGCCTTGCTGATAGAGATAGGGTGATTGAGAGGAAGAAGCTGAAAGGACCATTGTACTTGGAGGGTCCACTGTAGTACCCTCATATTTAGAAGAGCGCATGGAAGAAGCATTATTGCCGCTGCCATGGAGCCCAGTGCCTTCAGGACCAATTCCGCCAGTGGAGCTTCTGATTGGAGGATGGCCCGTACATGAAGTCTCGGATTCTGTAGCCGTTCCGAAGTGAGGTAGGCTCGCAGACTTATCGTATCCAATATGTCCCCTATGAAATCTATCACTTGTGTCGGAGCAAGGCAGGATTTGTCCGTACTGATCGTGATTTCTAACTGGGGGGGGCTAGGCGGAGAAAAAATTCTCTGTCTGAGCAGAGTAGATGCCTTGTTGTGGCGGTCAGGAGCCAGTCGTCCAGGTACGGGAAGACCTGCATTCCCTGGAGTCTCAGGTGGGCCGCTATCACTGCTAAAACTTTGGTGAACATGCTGGGGGCTGTGGTGAGGCCAAAGGGAAGGACCCTGAACTGATAGTGGCTGGCTCCCAGCCGGAAGCGGAGAAACCTCCTGGATCATCTGTCCATTAAAATGTGGTAGTACGCATCCTTGAGATCTATAGAGCACATCCAATCGTTCTCCCTGAGAAGGGGGAGAATAGATTGAAGAGTGACCATTCGGAATTTTTCCTTGGTTACCAACAGGTTCAAACGGGACAGGTCTAGAATCGTTCTCAAGTCCCCCATCTTTTTTGGCACCAAAAAGAACCTGGAGTAGAACCCTAATCCGAGCTGGTCTTGGGGGACAGGCTGGATGGCTCTTTTTCTTAGCAGCTGCTGAACTTCTGCGGCTGCAGCCTCCCTCTGATGGGGTGGTACATCGGGGAGGTACTTGAATTTGGGGACATGAAGTAATGGGATTTTGTATCCTCTGGATATAATTCGAAGCACCCAGCGGTCTGTTGTGATGGACTCCCATGCCGCTAGGTGCTCCGAGAAGCGCCCCCCGACTGCCTCCAGAGTGGAAAAGTCGGGCAACCCTTCAGGGCTGCTGTGTGGGCCAGTCAGAGAAAGGTTCTCTGGACCCAAAGTTTCTCGGAGCCCCTCTGCCCCTGGGGCGGCGTCCTCCCTGTCCTCTGCCACGGAAGGACTGGTTGTCCGGAGCGGGTTGGGAATGTTGCGATTTCCGGAACCACATCTTCTTCTGACCCTCTTGGTTCTTCGAAAAGGACCGCTGGGGAGCAGAGAAGCGGACTCCGATGGCAGACAAAGTACAGTTTTGTACCTACCATAAATGTAGATGTCCGATAGGTATGCATCTGCAGTCCTTACATATGGGTTGTCCTGCCTCAAGCAGCCCTTCGGTCGGCCGGATTCCAAAGTCTGGGTCCGGCGTAGGCTGATGTCGCCCCTTCCCCGACATCAGAGCGCCTGGGGTATAGAAGTGTCAGCCGACGCCATCTTCCTCAGTTTTTCTTGCCCCAGGTGCCCTCTAAGGAAGGCTAAATTTGGTAGAAATACAAAATATTGCAGACATGCACGGTAATATAAAACAAATACACCATAATAGATAACCCCAGCTAGCTATAAGAGGGATAAGTACCCAAGAAGTACCACAGAGGGGAAGGAGGGAGGGTAAACCTGACTGCAGATGCATACCTATCGGACATCTACATTTATGGTAGGTACAAAACTGTACTATGTCCTTCAAGGATGCATCTGCAGTCCTTACATATGGGTAGAATACCATAGCCAAGCTGGGGGTGGTAGGCTCTAAGAAAATGATGGTGTAGCTAGAATGCCCTGCAGGACTGCCGTAGCAAAGCCTGCTCTGGATCTGGAATATAAGAGTAAATTGTAATGCTTGGAAAATGTATGCACGGAACTCCATGTAGCAGCTTCTAAAATGTCCTTGGTAGCCACCCCTCTTAAGAAGGCTGTGGAGGTGGCTGTAGCTCTGGTGGAATGAGGTCTGATGCTAGCTGGCACAGCTTTTCCATGATAAGAATAGCAGAATCGAATGCAATTTCCTATCCATTTTGAAATTGTCTGTTTGGAAATTGCTTTTCCTTGAATGCCTGCAGCATATGCTACCAACAGCAGGTCAGTTTTTCTGAAAGTCTTAGTTCTGTCCAAGTAGTAGCGTAACTGTCTGTGAATGTCCAGGGTATGCAGAAGTTTCTCTCCCTTGTTTTGTGGGTTTGGAAAGAAGGTAGGCAAGTGAATAGCTTGGTTCAATGAGACCCTGGATACCACCTTTGGAATGAATGAAGGATTGGTTCTCAAGGAGACTCTGTCCTGATGAAACATAAGAAATGGTTGTACTGCCATGAGTGCCTGCAATTCAGATACTCTTCTTGCTGAGGTTATGGCCAGAAGGAAGGCAGTCTTCCAAGACAGGAACTATAACTCTGAAGATGCTGCTGGTTCAAAGGGAGGTAAAGTCAACTTTTCCAACATGAAGTTAAGGTCCCATGTAGGCACTGGTGGTTTTCTTGGAGGATTGATGTTTTTAATTCCTCTTAGAAACTGCCTTAGGAGAGGATGAGAGAAGACAGGTGGATCAGTATTGTATTCTGCTGAAATTGCTGAAGCATGAATTTTTATGGAAGAGTAAGAAAGGCCATTATGGAGCATGTCTGCCAAGTATTCCAGGATATGTACCATGCTCATCACTGTGGCATCTAGGCCCTTTGCGGTGCTCCAAGTGTGGAATCTTTTCCATTTTGCTGAATATGTCTTTCTTGTGGAAGGTCTGCGAGCTTCCATGATGATATCCTTCAATCTCTTGGATAGCTTTTCCTGGTGAGGAGTCAAGGTATTCTCCAGGCTGTCAAGCTGCAGGGTTTTCAGGCTGGAGTGCAGAGTTTTGTAATTGTGCTGTGTCAGGAGGAGTGTCCATAGTGGTAGAGGCCACGGTTTCGTGTGTGACAGGCTCCGTAACAGTGGATACCAGTGCTGCCTTGGCCAGTCCAGGGCTATTAGAATCACTTTTTGCTGCTCTGTCTTGATTTTCAGTAAGACCTTTGTCATTAGTGGGAGTGGTGGAAATGCATACACTGTTAGAGTATTCCAACTGAAAGAGAGGGCATCCACTTTCCATGCTTGTGGGTGGTATGTCCTTGTGCAGAATTTCTTCAGCTGATGATTGTGGTGGGAGGCAAAAAGATCTATGTCCGGCCTCCCCCATGATTGTGTTATCTGAAGGAAGATGTTCTGGGTGCAGCATCCATTCGTGTGGGTCCATGGTATTTCTGCTTAGGCTGTCCGCCAGCATATTGTCTTTTCCTGGCACAAACTGGGATTGCAGTTCTATATTGAGTTTTAGGGAAAGTTCTCAAAGATTCATTGCTAGTCTGCAAAGAGGGTAGGAATGGGTACCTCCTTGCTTGTTTATGTACCACATAACTGTGGTATTGTCTGTCCTTATTAGCAGGTGGCCTTGATGTAGAAAGAGCTTGAAGGCCTCGATTGCATGTATCACTGCCAGCATTTCCTTTTGGTTTATGTGCATGCGTAGCTCTTTTTGCGACCATAGACCTTGCATGCATCTGTCCTCCATATGTGCTCCCCATCCATGGTCTGAAGCGTCCGAGGTAATGGTTTGGCTGGTTTGGCTGGTTACTGGTTTGCTGAAAGGCAGACCCCTGTTTGACTGGCTTGCTTGAGCCCACCACAGAAATTCCTTTTGAAGGCATGGAATGAGCGGTATCAAAGTTTCCAGGCTGTGACTGTGCTGAGTCCATAAACTCCTTAGGTACCATTGTAGTTTCCTCATATGTAGTCTTGCTTGTGGAATCAGAAGGATGCAAGAAGCCATGTAACCCAGGGCCTGCAGGATTTTCCTTGCAGTCAGCTGGGTTTGTCTTGTCAGATTTTTGAAGTAATCTGGTAGTTGACTGTTTTTCTTCTGTGAGGAAGGCCATTTGGGTGGTTGTATCTAGATTTGCACCCAGAAAAGTTATTCTTTGGGATGGAACAAGTCTTGATTTGTGAAAGTTGACTGTATATCCCAAGGCCTGAAGTAGGTGGATGGCATAATTCAAGTGTTTTACCAAAGTTTGTTGGCTGTCCGCTTGTATAAGGCAGTCGTCCAGATATGGGTATATTTGAATCCCCTGAAGTCTGCAGTGTGCCATTACTGATGCCAGGCATTTCGTGAATACTCTGGGCAGTAGATAAGCCAAAGGGCAATGCTGAGAATTGATAATGCTCTGACCCTGCAAGAAATCTGAGGTGCCTTCTGCAACTTTGTCTGATAGGGACATGCAGGTATGCCTCCTTGAGGTCTAGAGTTACCAGCCAAGACCCCTTGCCCAGCATGGGAAGGAGCTGCTGTAGAGTCAGCATTTTGAACTTTGGCACAATGAGATAAGTATTCAGTGCGGACAAGTCGAGAATAGGCCTCCATTGTTCTTTTCTTGGAACAAGGAATAGTCTGGAATAAAATCCTTGGCCTTGTTCTGAGAGAGGAACCTTTTCTATAGCTTTCATTTGCATTAAGCTGGAAATTTGTTTCAAAGCCTCTGCCCTTTGATTCGGTGGCAGGTCTGGCATGCCTTTTCTTTTTGGTAATGTGTGGAAATGGAACCTGTATCCTTTGTCTATTATTTGTAGTGTCCACTTGTCCCTTGTAATACTGTGCCAATTTTCTGAGAATAAAGAAAGCTTTCCGCCCAAAGGTGCTTCCAATTCAGCCCTGGATGGCGGTGTCAAAGTTAAGTCATTGAGCCTGTCCTTGTGCAGCAGTTGAAGGTCCTGCATTACCTCTCTGGTTGGGAGGTTGCCATTGACGTCCTCTGTAGGAGCCTCTAGTATGCCCTCTACCTCAGGCACACCTGTTCTTGCCTCTCTGAAACCTCTCTGTGTCTGGAAAGGACCAATTCTTGGAAGGCCAATTCCTGCTGAATCTTGGTGGTTGTACTTGGAGAAAATCTTTGACTGTTTGTACGGATTTAGCCTTTTTTTCAATTTTCTTTAGGACCTCCTGAGCCGTGGAGCCAAATAACTTTTGCTTTTCCAGTGGAGCATCCAGCAGCTTTGCTTTAACATGGTCTGGCAGAGACTGTTCCTTCAGCCAAGCATGCCTTCGTATGACTGCGCCAGTCATAGCTGACCAACATGAAGCCTCCAATGCATCATAACCACATTGCAAGAAATGGTTGCTAACCTGTTGTGAGTTATGTACCAGATCCTGAAGTGACTTGCGGTCCGGGGGGTCAAGTGAAGACAGTTTTTTATGCAATTCATCTAACAAATACTCTTGGTACTGTATCGTATGAAATTGACAATTTAATGCCCTCATAGAAAGAGTAGCAGAAGTATACACTTTTTTACCCCATCTCTCAAAAGCTCTGGACTCCCTTTCTGAGGGGAGAGGATTTTTAGCAGTGGCAGCTGCAACCCCTTTAGGGCCCTGGGAAATAGTTTCTGGATCAGCAGAATGGGCCTTGTAAAGGTAAAGATGCGAGTCCGGGACCCTGTAGTACCTATCGGGTTTGGCAGGAGCCGGAGGGAGAGAATCAGGGGTTGTGCTAGAGTCAGAGTACACATCAATGACATTCAAAACAGGAGGAATAGCTAAAGGTCTACGCTGAGGCAAATGTAAAAAGGTCCTTAATCTTTTCCTGGAATCAGAGAATTCTTGGCCCTGCCATTGGAAATGCTCTCTCATAGTGTGTAGTGTCTCCCCAAAGGAAAACTCTTCAGGAGAGGAGGCCGAGGGAATAGATTCCTCTGCATCAGAATCCTCGTAGGCCGAAAAAACCCTCCTCCTGGTGGTCCGAGAGAGTAGAGCCATCAGAGGCCTCATCTGAGGAGTGGGGATCAGAGGGCTCAACCCTGGGCCTTTTGTCTGGAGGAGGTCGAGAGCCCCTGTCCGGATGAGGTTGAGAGCCCCTAATTAAGGAGATAAGATCCTCTACTAAGCTTAGAATCTGTGAACCAGTAGAGGGTCCCTGAGGAATAACCTTGGGAGGCAAAGCTTTTGAGAGTTTAGCAGCTTTAGCCCTGGAGAAAGCCTTAAAGGACATGGATGCAGGAGGCCTGGCTGCACCACGTGCTGGTGTAGATTTGCCTAAAGGAATGGTGTCGGGAGGTTCCATGACACCAGTTCTGTTGGAAATTCAATAACACTGAGGTAGTCGGTTGAGCGGTTTCGGTAATTGGAAGTACCAAGGGCTCGGTTTCAGCCGAGACCAAGACACTCGCGGTAGGCCTGGCCGTGGTTTCAGCTGAAACCGCGGCCCGCGTGTGTCGGTCCTTGTCCTTCCGTTTCTTAATTAAATGTGAAGTCAGAGTCTCCAATGGCATCTTATATGAAAAACTAGCCCCAAAAAATTCCTCTGCAAACTCCGACCGACGTCTAAGAGTGCGTCGGTTGAAGGAAGCACAGGCTGAACAGGCCGAGGCGTCGTGGTCTGGGCCTAGGCAGGGGAGGCAGAAAGAGTGGAAATCCTTATGAGGTATTTGTTTCCCACAAGTTAAACAATTATTAACTTTATCTGACATCGGCAGAGGCAAGAAAGAGTCCCCAACGGGGTACTTAGCTTTTTGAAGTCTTCGGTAGCTGAATTACAGGAGCTGGCCGACCGGCACTTGCGAACTGCTTCTGCTTCGGGCACCACGTGGCAAGAAAGACTGGGGAAGATGGCGTCAGCTGATGCTTTTATACCCCAGGCGCTCTGACGTGGAGGAAAGTGCGACATCAGCCGACGCCGGACCCAGACTTTGGAATCCGGCCAACCGAAGGGCTGCCTGAGGCAGGACAACCCATATGTGATGACTGCAGATGCATCCTTGAAGGACATCCACAGCCTGTGGTAATGCCACGGGAGCAGCGGAGGCCGGAGCAGAGTCCGAGGGCAAAAGTCCCACCAGGACCAACCTCGACCTCCGCTCTTTCAGCGCCCTGGGGTTGAACACTGCACAAATGGTACAACCTGAGGTGAGGTGTTCAACCCCAAGGCACGAGCTGCAGTGTGGCCATCAGCCGGGGAGAGCTTATGGCCACACTCTGTACATTTAGAAAAAATGGCTTTTGGGGCCTCAGCCATACTTTAAAGAAAAAAAGAAGTGCTACACAAACACACAGGCCCCAAAAATACAAGCGCACACACACACACTCACTAATGACCAGCGAAGGGAGGGAAAACTATGTAAAAAAATTTAATACTATAGAGAACCTAACTCTTGCACACTTTTTTTTTTTTTTTTAAATTAAAGTAGAGAAATTTGACTTAACTGACTATTTTTCGCTAGAGCTCAAGGAATCCAGCCATCCACAAGCAAGGCAAACTAGATCTGAGGTCATGGAGGGTTGGCAGGGGATTATGGGTGAGGGGAGGAGCTAAGAGCTTGGATCCATTAGCTATGAAACAAGTTGCCGGCTCGGATCTGATATCGGATCCAAGACCCACAGGTTGCTGGCAAATGAAGTCCCTACTTCAGATCTTTGGTTCTGTCCAAGTAGAATCTAAGCTGTCTGTGTACGTCCAAAGAATGCAGAATTCTCTCCCCCTTGTTCTGTGGATTTGTAACTCGAACACGAAAATCTCAGGAGTCGGCCGACCGGCACTTGCGAACTGCTTCGGCTTCAGGCACTGTGCGGCAAGAAAGACTAAAGAAAATGGCGTTGGCCGCATCTTTTATACCCCTGACGACCTGACGTCAGGGAAGGGGCGACAGCAACCGACGCAGGACCCAGGACTTTGGAATTCAGGCTGACTGAGGGCAACCTGCCAGCAGGATTACCCAAATGTAATGACTGCAACAGTGAAACACAAAGAACATCCCTGTTCTCTATCTTTCTTAAGGGGGGTAGAGGACCAAGGGGAGGCTGGAGAAGAAACTCCCTGAGGAGGTTTTAAAGCCAAAGCACTAAACAACCCCTGAGTGAAGGACTGACATTCACTCTATGGATCCTTAAGAGCTAAAGAAAGACGTTTAGTTTTTCTTTAATGGGACGTCCACCTTATAAAATTTAGAAGACTCTGACCCCGGACAGCATTCAATTGTAGGGACTGCTTCTCTGACTAAAATGTGAGGAACACCCTGGGCCCCTCTGAGACAATCGTCCACTGTTTCCACTGAATTTCCAAAGTGGATACTTGCAATGCTCATTGGACATATCCAAGACAGGATCCCTGCTGGCCTTCAACACGGTCGTAGAAGAATTCAATGATGAAGCCAAGTGAACTACCAGGCTATCATTCACCTTAGGACAGACATCCGGTGGAGGTTGAAAAGCAAAAGATTCCAGCCTACATTTCTTGGTAGTTTTCTTCACAGACAACTGTCCTTTAGGAAATAAGTTTACT